>NW_024582619.1:783038-792543 GCF_018398535.1 Haplochromis burtoni | reverse complement strand
AGACCCAGAGTCTGGGTCAATGCAAAGTTTGTTTTTACTCTATTTATGATGTGATATTATTGACTTGTTGATGTTGGTCCATAACAAGATGTGCATTAGACTTATTGGTACAAGTCTAATGCACATGTACTGATGTATCTCTAGTCTGACTAAACCATAATGGCTTTAACTGCTCTAAAGTGTGTCCTTGCTTTAACTAAGCCAAATTTCCATCCTTTGTGGCACTGACTCACTTTGGGGCCCAAACTCAAGTGGCACTTCAAGGAATTACAGTTTCAGACACTTCCACTTTTCCATCATTCCTCAGCTCCAGAGGTTACCTGCGTGGTCTTCGGTTTGGAGGAACTCAGCAAGGGGCACTCAGGGAGAGAGACACCATCAAAACATTATTTTTTCTTTTCTTTTCTTAGGTAGCTGTTAAACGTACTTTTTTTCATATGTACTGCAGAAACTTTATTGTTTATGACAGTAATGTAATCACCGCTAACAACAACATAAGATATGCACATCACTTCAGATGTCAGAAACTTCCCACAAGATACCTACGTCACACCCAGGTTCTTTGAATATGATGCCAAGTTTAGTTTAAGCTTCCCACGTTAGTTTGGAATTACTGCCCCCAACAATCTTGATCGAATCAGTGATCTCTGACTAATGCATTAACCTCCTAGGACCTGGCGTCCACATATGTGGACATCACATTTTGGGTCGTCTAGACCAAAATACTCAATTTTGCTCCACAAAGGCCTGATATCCACGTACGAGGACATTATACTGCCACTGTTCTATAGAAATTTAAAACAAATATCCTCATATGTGGATCTCATTTTTCTCAGAGACAAAAAAATCAGGTAAAAAAAAAAAAAAGTTCAATCTTTTTACATTCATCAGGTCCCAATCAGCCCACATAGCAAAGAGAAATCAAAAATGCATGCCATGAAAGAGTTCGGGTCTTAGGAGGTTAAAGCAGTGGTGTCAAACAGAAGGCCTGGGGACCACAATCAGACCACAAAAGACTTCAATCCGGCCCACTGGACTTTTAAAGGAGGACATAAATTTTAGATTTTAACTGTATTTTCATCAAATTTACAGCTTGTTCTGCTGATAAAGACCTCCCCCACAGTAGTAAAGGTAACAGATAAACAATTAAATGACATCTACTTTAGAAGTGTCTGTTTTTTACATGTCCACATTCAAATAAATAACTAAAATGGACATTTTTTTCTGTTTTGACAAAAACTTTCCTCTTTGTAATGACAGGGCAGTCTGGGCAATGAGCCAGCAGAGCTGTTTCTGTAATTTTACACTCTTATTTCAATCCCAAAGAGCCAAGCTGGAATTTTTTATTTCGCTTACTACAGCAGCATTTCTTTATCATCTTATAAAACTGAGACATTAGGTTGAAATTGCATCTCTTCTTCTTATCCTAAGACATCTTAGGGATTAAACGTGCAGTTAAACACCTTTACACTAACAGAAAGTTTCACCGGTCTGGTCCACTGCAGATCAAAGTGGGCTGTATGTGGTAAAATGAGTTTGGCATCCTCATTTTTTTGGAGAGCTCAGTGCACATTACACATGCTCTTATTCACACTGAGGTTTTTATGGGTCATATAAAAAAACCTCGTGCAAACGTGTGGTGTTGTTTTCTGAGGGAGGACAGTCTCACGTCTTCATTTGTCACACTCTTCATGCTCTTAGATTATCCTCTACCAATGTAACTTGAACAATGCAGCTGTCACCACCGTCCTTTAAAGCTCTGTTGATTAAACAAAGAAACAGTTTCTAAGAGGCTGCGCTGAAGTGCTAAATATCTCCTTCACGTCCACTGGAGGGGAAATGACATCATTTTAAAGTCTAGTCATCGGCGCTTACTGTAGAGAAGTGAGTGTGTCTGTGAAGCACACTCAGCATGATTGCAGTATTTTTAACTTTGTAGTACCGACTCGCATTTGTCCAACAAACAATTACTGTAAGCAAGTGAGACACAGGGGCATTCAGATGTGAAACTTTTCTGCTGAAACACAGTGCGCTGTCACTCATCGCGGTCCTTTCAGGAAGCGAACGCAATCTCAACACGGCGCTCTACACGCAGTTCACGCTGAAATTATGAAAAGATGAAAGTGTTTTTGCAGGACTCTGAAAGGTTTCGGCGCCGCTTCCTCGTGAAATATCTTCTTTAATGTATCTATCAAAGTGCACTTGATGAAAAACACTTTGTTCGTCTGAGAGTTTTCTGAGGTGTATTAAAGATATGTAAATATGAAACAGGCTGTTGTTGGAGTCCTGTCATGATTTTTTTTTTCTTTTTTCACTTTTTTTTATCAGGCTTTGCTATAAAATGGTTATTATCTCCACAGGTAAAAATGCAAGTTTAGCAGCAAACACTCCCCCAGCGATGAGTGAAAAAGACGGCTGGAGTGAGGCTCGTGGTAACAGGGCTGATGTGTGTGTGTGTGTGCACGCCTGGAAGTGTGAGACATATTGTGAGAGTGTGCTCGTGTGTGCAGCCGATGCCCATTTGAAAGCCGGCGCTAGTCTTTCGTCCTTCAATCGCCAATTAACAAGGGGCCATTTAATTGCAGTGGTTTAGGAGGGTACAACAATTACCACAGGAGCTGCACTAAGCCAAAAACACACACACAAACACACACACAATCTCTCTTAATGAGCAGCACTATCCTTTCTTCCTGTCTATCATTTGCATTTTGCTCTCTCCGTGCCTCCTCTTCACCCTCCCACCTGCGTTTTTGAGTTGTTTAGACTGAGCTCCTCCAATCGTCTTCCTTATTTCTCCTTGTCTGTCACTTTTTGTTCTGTGATATGTTTCCTTCAAAGCTCCTGACAAAGTTCTCCTCCCTGTCTCATCTCTTTTGTCCCAAAGAAGGGTTGATACAGACACCGAGCAGAATACTGGAGACTTGATACAATCTGCGATACCATGCAGGAAAAAATGGGAAAATTGAGTTTTCTTGCGTTCGGTCATTCAGACGAACACAAACATAAACCCATGTTTGCAATTTTAGATTTTGTCAGTGCTGATTTTTGTAATATGTTCTTTCTTTCTCACAGGTTCTTTCAAAGGCATGTGCAAGCAGATAGATCACTTTCCTGAGGATGCTGACTATGAGGCGGATGCCTCAGAGTACTTCTTACGTGAGTCTGTCTTTTTTTCCTTCATAATCCCAGAATAATCCCAAAGTTGTCACCTATTTATGCTTTCTGGTTTTAGTTGGTTTTGAGTCAGTAACATCTGATCTTAAAGTTATCTTTCACTGCTCGTGTCTTTATCATGAACTCTCTGAAAAGCCTACAAACATATTAAATGAAGGATGGAAAGTGAGGATGTGGGCTGACTGACAGCACACTTAGCCAAAAATGGAAAAAGATCAAAGGAAGAGGGGAAAGGGGCTGGGATGAGAAACCACACTTTTTTGTCGTAGAGAGGGTAAAAGGAAGAGGTGGCAGAAAGTCAGAGACAAGGAGAAACTATGGAGGGCAGTGTACACTTACAGCAGAGACTCAGTAGAGGAGGGGTCAGGCATGTGAATGGAAGAATGAGGGGAATCTCACTGTTATGGAAGAGGAGGAAGAAGAAATAGTTAAAGTCCTCAAGAAGAAAGATTGTGGGAGGTGAAAGAGGACAGGAGGAAGGTGCATCAGGAGAAAGCACATGGCTCAGTGAAGGGAAGGTTGAGGAGGTGAAGGACAAGGAGTAGGGTAGCAGTACAGCGCTGTTGCTCTCCCAGCGGCTTGCCAATTAGGACACTTTCTTCTATAAATACTCTAGGCTCTGCTAAGTGGGTCACACCTCTCCCACTCCTCCTTCCTTCCATCCATCCAGCCATCCCTCACCTCCTCCCTCTTGCTTTCCATCCATATGTCTGTCCATCTCCACCGAGGCCTTCACGCTTGCCTGACAGCTGGTGGATGGAGGCTGTGGGGTAGAGCGAGGAATACAGGGAAGCGAGGGAACTGAGTTTGTTGTCATGTCCACTCAAAAATCTTTTTTTGTGTTTTTAAAAGTTTGCAAAAGTTTGAAGATGGTTTAGTGAAACGGATGCGCACAGTGTGGCACGGGAAGTTTGCTAGTTTGAGACTGGATAGTGTACAGTTAATCTTTTTTATAACAGCAGGGAGTGAGTTGCGGCAATTCTCTCGATGCCATAAGGCTTTCTCTGAGGCCTTTCAGACAGAAGATTCTGACCTATCAGCCAAAAAAAGTATCTGTGGTGTTAATTACCCTCTGTGCAGCCTTCCTGTTGTCACTAATGGCCCTGAGGAGCCGTAGAAGCCCAGCAGGAGCTTCTGGTCGTTGGTGCTGTGGGTCCATTTGAGATCAGTGGAGATGTGGGTGCCCAAAAACCTGTAGGTGAACTTAGGTTTCTGGGCCGAGTTGGACTGATTGAGGCTAGTTGGTTGGGAAGTCTTTGATCCAGGAGCAGGTGTCAGGATGGACCTGATGGTGGTCCAGTTTGGTGGTGAGGATGTCTGGGATTCTCCACAAAGAGCATCCTAATGTAGCTCTTCCTGTTCTCCAGAGGGCTAAGCACTCTGTAATGGGTGATGGTGGTGACATCCTCCGTGGACCGATGTGGATTGTAAGAAAACTGGTGAGGATCAAGGGAGGGGGGTATACAGTCTCTGATGTGCGAAACAGCTGCTCGAAACACTTCATAGCTACAGACATGAGGGTTATAGGTGTGTAGTCGTTGAGGCTGTCTATACCAGTCTTTGTGTGGATGGGAAGGGTGGTGGAGGCCTTCAGACAGGTGAGAACAGTGGCATGAGTCAAGGAGAGTTTGAAGAAGCTGGCGAGGATCCCTGCCAGGCTTTGACCACAGCCCCTGGGATGCCATCATGCCCATCAGCTCTCCTGGGCGATCACCGCTCTGAGTCCTCCTTATATACTGTTCAGGTCAAAACTTGAATCATTTTGATATATGGTAGCAGTAAAAGATTAACCTGAAATTTTGTTAAAAGTCACGCAAAATATCCATCCATTCTCTTCCGCTTATCCTTGGTAGGGTTGCTGGGGGACTGGAGCCTATCTCAGCTGTCTTAGTGCGAGAGGCAGGGTACTCCCTTTACAGGTCCCCAGTCTGCTGCACGGCTAACACAAAATATTTTTAGGTAAAACAGGACCTAATTTGTGATACTAGAGGTTTTTCTACAGAAACAGGGGTTGAAAAGCCTAGAAAATACTCTCCCTCCTCCCTTTAATTAATAATTAATCCTCCATTTAATAATGTCAGATGGGTTATTATGTAAATTCCATAATGAATCTCTAATTTTAAAATTGGTATAAACACATATAATGAGGCAATTCTAGGCCTGGGAAAAACTGATCCTGACCATACGAACACGAACACGTGTTTGTAAGAGTTAATAAGGCTTCACATGCACTTGGGCATGAATAAACTGAATGTAATTTTTTTTCTAACGTTGACTTTGTAATGAGATGTAACCACTGCTGTCCAACGAGAATGACCTAGCTTAATTAGAATAGTCATTAGCTGTAACCCTGACAACAAGTCAGGTAAAACAGTTAAATGCTGAACTCAGCTGTAATTATATGCTGAAATTCATCGCTGTGTCAAGTGCTTAATTGTAACTGTCACCATTTGCACAAACTGTCCTTCTGCTCCTATTCTGTTTGCTATCTGAGCACCACTTTTGTAGTTTGCCAGGTTACGTAACTATTATAAATGCGTTAACGCACTGACTCTTGCACTATTTGCTTTTGGCTTCCTGAATTCTTCAGTGATATGGTAATCAAAGCCTATTTTACTGTCCGCTTCACTGCAAGTCACTCTGATTAACAGTGTCAGCTAAATTACAGCAATAACAATGTAAAGTGTGGATGATGACACATTTTGACAGATGGAAATGATGCAACATCTGTTTATCAATGCAAGATCTTTTCCTCTGTTATTCTGCTCATACACATTCCCACCTGAAAGCTTCCCACTATAGCCACAGTCTCATACTAGTTGCTCAACTGAACTTGCTGGGTTCATTATACAGTAGTCGATGTAGATGGTTAACCATTCCCCTTCAAAAAGCTAACCTTCAAGTGCTGCATCTGTAAATCCCAGCCCACCTCTGCCACCTTGAATTTCCATCCCTTTGTTTTGCTGCCAAAAGCCTGAATAAAGACGGCCAGAAAGATGGAGTGAAATAATAGAGTTCAATATTTGCTGACTTGGAGTTGCTGGTTTCCTCAATACATCCTGAAACATCAAAGCTGTTCTCAGGTACTCTGATTTATACAGAAAAAGGACGTCCGATCATTGATGCATGTATTTTACCTTCACCTGTTTTTTTTTTTCTGTCGTAATATCACATCACATCAGTCATTAAGCTCTGACCAACAGTTTTGAAAACATGCGTGTGAAATAAATCTTTGCTCTTCTCATGTCTGAATGCAGCTTTGTGGTGATATATGGACTAACATCACAGACCACATCGAAGATGCAAATTAAGAAGGAGAAAGCAAACGAGCCCTAACATTTTCCTGTTTTTGTTGCAGTATCATGATCTGTCCCAGATGGGTTTTTTGAGTTGAGATTCACTGCACAGAAAAAAAAGGAAAAGGACTAAATAACACCTCTTGCATCATGACTGAGTGGGATTTGTCCACAGATTAATGAAGTGCAGCAGTTGTGCAGCTGCAGAACTGAAATGAATAAAAAAGTGTACAGAAGCACAGAGACGGGCAGAAATGTCAGATGTCATTCTGTAACAATTCAAACAGTAGCAAACTAATATTAATATGCTGTTATTCAGACTAGAGGAGTGCCTTGATGCAAGGTTTTCAAAAGTTGAATTAAGGCAATCGATAGCAAATAGTAGGGACAGCTAACTAATTACCCAGAAGTTAAGCAGGGAATTCCCTTGACCCTCGGGGTGACCACTTTTGATGGCAACATGATTGCACAGGTCATCTGATGGAAGGCAAGCTGCTCCCAAAACAATTACAATGTAGTCTGTCAAAACGATTGTAGTCACTCTCAGACAGATTGGTGAAGGTTTGCAAATAATTGCTGTATAATTAATAAATGTACAAAGCAGAGGCTCCAGCAACACTTAAAAGTAAAGAGGAACAACTTTATTAACTCACCAACGCGTTTCCACTTGTGATCAATCTGCATCAGGTTGCACCAGCGAGCGCAACTCATCTGCATTTGGCTATTTGCAGCAGGGGACTCAACTCAGCTAGTTGCATCCTGTAAATATCCATCCATCCATTCGCTTCCACTTATACTTATTCCAGCTGTCATAGGGCGAGAGGCCGGGTACACCCTGGACAGGTCGCCAGTCTGTCGCAGGGCCAACACACAGGGACATACAACCATTCACACTCACAGTGACACCAACAGGCAATTTAGATTAATCAGTTATCCCCACAAACTGCATGTCTTTGGATGGTGGGAGGAAGCTGGAGAACATGCAAACTCCACACAGAAGGACCCCGGCCTGACGGTGGAATTGAACTCAGGACTTTCTTGCTGTGTGGCAACAGTGCTTACAACCGTGCTGCCCTATCCTGTAAATAGTCTGACGCAGTGCCTGTGTCAGTCTGTAGTTAAATAACCATCCTGCAGCAACTACATCAGAAAGAATTTCTGTTTCAAATCTAGGAGGTTCTTGCAGGATTCAATGTAAATAGTTAAAATGAATTTCTATCTAATGTGAATATGGCGACAGATTTTCAGCAGACAGGAGGGGATGTGGAATTTTCACTGATTTATCACAGTTAACTGCCATATTATCGCAAACAGATTGAATATAATTGCAAATTGACCCCATTCAATGACGAATTGATACAGACTGATAACAAACTGATTCCATTATATTGCCGTTTTAGTACCATCTCGATGCACCAGAGTGGCTTCGAAGATGTCCGGAAACTGACTGTGAATGGTGGCTGATCTGATCCCCTTCTCCAAAGCAGCTATTTAAGAAGAAATGAGATTGCAGTTTCATTCCACACAGTCGTAATAATTCCGGTCATGCTGCAGTTTCCAGTCACTGTTTTCCCGAGCGTGACTGCAGCATAAGAAACTCGGGTTTGCGGTCACTATGGTTTCATACATTTTCATACATTGCTTTGTTGCAAAGTTTTGCCCGGGATGCCTCATAGGTGCCCGTGTGCAACAGAAAACAGCTTTTAGGCAACACATGAGCATGGCTCTAGTAAATCGGAGAAAAACACTGTCAAAATTTGCAGTATATAAGGTGAACGGATACCGACACACACGTGCATACATAGATTCCTTTATTTGTTAGAGATTCTTTTCACACACTGTTTCTCCTTTTCTCTGTCTCCCTCTCTCTCTCTGCCCAAGGGCATTTTCTGTCTCTCTCCCTCAGTCTCTTGCTCTCTGAGCTGTTTCACCCTGCCCCCCTCCCTTTTAGGTCTCCTCTCACTGGGTGAATTTGTACATGTGGTTATGTAAGAGCAAGCAGTCAGCCTTCGTCCTGCAGCAGTTGTACTATCAGCCACAGAGAGAGAGGACAGATCTGCCACCAGAATTCTTCGGCATAGCATAATATAGAGGACAGAGCTGACGATTTACCTTGCCGATGTACCCATCTAAACCAGAGAGCACCACTGTCGATGCAGAAATCTCTCTCTGTGTGACTCAACTGCATTTTCTGTTTCCTGGAAAATTTTACCGGCGTCTCCTTTCGTTCAGATCTCTTAATTTTAAAACATTAACTTATGCATGAAGACTTTGGGGTTTTCCTTGGTCTGTTTCATGCTGTGCAGAAACCATGAAGGCCTTCACAGCCGGCTTCTTGGTCAGAACTTCGACTTTTATGAAACCTTGTGCAAAAATATGCACCTGACAAAATCCGAACTTGTGGGTCACTTGAAAACAGATATTATACAAGGACATACATTTCACCTCGGCTTGCTGAGACGCTTGTTATGTCCTATATAAAACCGTTTTGATGTATAGCCTACTGTCCATAATATGTCTTGCACTGTCTGCTATTATTGCACATGAACTCACGGTGTCCTTGAAACCTGAGCTTGCATTTATTGGATAACAGATTTAGGTGACAGCATGTTTCTTGGTGTCATCAAGGTGGATTAATGTGCATTCACTATATCCAAAAACAAGACAAAGGAAAAAAAAGCTATCTATATTTATTTCCTGAAATTGTTACATAATTGATCCCATTTTGGCTTTAAAACTGAGGAAATCCGAAGCCCACGGTGCGTGGCTATATGTGTACTGATGTGCCTTTGTGGACATGTTACAGTAAATGTTCTGACTTGGGTATCATATGAGTTGTGTGTGTTGAGGCTTTAATTTGAAACATATGAAGTCTATAATTCACAGATTTTGCATAGGCTACTACAGCTGTGTGTGTTTGCAGAGTTGGAAAGAGTAAAAAGGGAAAGGCTGTGAAGCATACAACACAAAGTGTGTGTGTGTGTGTGTGTGTGTGTGTGTGTGTGTGTGTGTGTGTGTGTGTGTGTGTGTGTGTG
>NW_024582619.1:780637-783018 GCF_018398535.1 Haplochromis burtoni | reverse complement strand
GAGAGAGACAGTGTATGTGCAAGCTTTTGAAGTGTCTATGTGTGCTGTGTCATGCATGGAGCCGATGAATGGGATTAGATATGGCTAACAGCTCAGCACTGGCCCTAACTGGCTTGAACAAGGCAGAGTTACACACACACACACACACACACAACCACAAACACATTTGTGTGCATTTATGAGAACCTTCACTAAATGTACACTCCCGAGAACCATTAAAACCACTGCCTAACCTTAACTAAGCTCTAGTAGTGGAGTTATGGAACCTACAGATAAAGCAAACAATAACATATGAAAGTGTTTTTACTGGTATTGTGGAAGATTGTGACTCCTGATATGCACAAATCAGGAAGATTTTTAGAAGTCGACAAATTAGCCATGTCTGCGTGGCAGAGGCTTCCTACCAGTATATATTAAACCAATGAGACCTGGGCAATGACTGGCTTTGTCAAAAACAATACACTTTACAAGGTGCTGCCAGCAGATTTTGTTCTCAATAATAACAACAACGTTCATAGCAGTCGGTTTCAGAGTAGCTATTCTGCAGCTGCCTCAGAAAAACAGGTAATGCCAGCTAGCTAACACTATTAGAGCAGTGGTGTTCATGTAGCTAAATTAATTCAGGGTCTTTACCTTACAATATAAAACACCTTGAGGTGACGGTTGCCGTGATTTGGCGCTACATAAATATAAGCTGAATTATTCTGAATTCAGTCAGCTAACTGTACAATTTATTTTGTAAAATATGATGTAAGCTGTTCAACTGGATCAATAAAACCATTTGCATCAAAAGTTAGCATCACAAACAGAAAATCTAAAATAGCCTCTTCATTATATCCTCTGTAGTGGACAAAATGAGTTAAACTGAAAGATATAAGACATCGTCTTCAGCAGCTGGGCTCAGTATAGTAGGTGCTGTTACCAAGATTAGTATTTTGGCTAACTGAAAACACATTGGCTCTTACTCTAACACACTCAGCTCAACTGATTTCACTCACGCCCTCTAGCCATCCATGCCGAACTGCAGTCTGTAAGTCCTACACCACAAACCTCCCAACGCACCTAACAATTCAAATTTTAGAGTATACATTATGAGGAGAAACTATATATTATTGCTATTAATTAATACTCTAAGTAAAACTGTTAATTAGAAAAATGTGTCATATACAAAAAAGCACTCATGTTGGGATGTAGCTCACTTTAATACATTAATGTGCTGGGTGAGGCGGAGCTAAATTCTGTAAAATAGAGTATTTAAGGTAATATATATATAGTTATTTTACACTTATGACCTTTAACTAATTTTTAAAGCATAAAAAGCCAGGTGAACAAGTGAGGATAAGGCAAAATATAGTGACTTTGAATAGATGTCCTCACTAGTCAGGTCTAAAATTTGGTACAGAAGGCGCACACCCTCAGAGTCCTGATTTGCACTGAAAACCCTTCTAGCTCCTATAATTAGAATGTTGAATGCGTATACATAATGCTAATACTTTGAATCGGTATGCTAGGAGACATGTGACGTCACCCACTGATGATGTCATCAGGCCCACCGATGTCACTGCAGCTATTTTTGGGGGTCGAGTTGTGACATGGAGGCATATCACGATTTACATGAGTAATACGGCATGATAATGACTGGCAGGCTGTGCAAGCTCCCTCTGTGCGTGTAGCACACACACACACACGCACACACAAACACGTGCTCCCACTCACACAGGCACGTGCAAACACACATCTGCAGGGTGGCGTTTATTTTCATTATTCTGTTCTTCTTCCTCCATTTAAATAAATGCAGTTTGTTTCCCAAAAATGATTCTTTCATCAGCCCTGCATGGACGCACACACACACACGCGCGCGCACACCTACACACACACACACACACACACAGATAGTTATTCCCCTGAAGCTGTTTTGCTGAGTTCCCACTACCACATGTTCTTTGCTGCTGGGCTCTCCCACGTGGGCGAAGTTGTGTGTGTGTGTGTGTGTGTGTGTGTGTGTGTGTGTGTGTGTGTGTGTGTGGAGCTAACAGTGTGAAGTTGTGTACTTGTGTGTAATTGTGTGTGTGTAGTCGTGTGTGTAATTGTTTGGATGCGTGGTGTTGTGTGTGGTTAATAAGTTGTTTGTTCATTTAGAGGAGAGATGACTGAGAGATGGAAGAGACGAAGAGAGATTGAGAAACAGAAAGAAGAGGAAAAACGAGGAAGAGAGATAACCAGAGAGAGGGAGAATAGTTAATGGGGACATAATGTGTGTAATGTATCGAAAGGGAAATGAAAAGGGGGAGCAGGGGTTTCTCAACTTACTGTAACTGTAGATTATGTGTACACACAAAACACAGCTATGTGTGTGTGTTAGGTGTGTGTGTGTGAACCAA
>NW_024582619.1:754615-780612 GCF_018398535.1 Haplochromis burtoni | reverse complement strand
AGGAGCTCCCATGGTGGTGTCCACCCCCATCTCTATAATTCAGCCACAATTACAAGGCTCTCCTCTGCTGCAGCTAATGAAACCATAAGTCAGCCAGAGACACACACACACAAACACACACACACACAAACACACACACACACAAACACACACACACACAAACACACACAAACACACACACCACTGCAGCAGAACCAGCCAAGCAATTGGGGAAATGAATGGAAGATGAAAGTGTAATACATAGAAAGAAAAAGAAAAGCTGTTTGAAAGCAGCGAGGCGAATGTGTTGGTTTGTGTGTATGTCTGTGTGAGTGCTCTGCCATCTGATTGTGTATTCCATCTGAATTATAGTCCTCAGTACATATTGTGCTGGTGTGGATGTAGGAATGACCTAATGTCTCAAAGTGTTGCTTAACTTTGCTCATATGCACAGATTCTGGAAATGAGAAATCCAAACTGGAGAAAAAGTCTTATATTATGCAGCTTTTGGCACGTTTAGTGAAATGAAATGTCACACAGCTGACAACTGCTGGACTGATGTGTAGTATAGGAGCATCAACAGCAATAGTATGATCATCGCCATTCTCTGCTTCCTCCTCTGAATGATTGTTTCTCCATGTGAAGCAATAATGCAAAGCCTTACTCTCTTCTAATTTCGAACCACTAAACCAATAGTGTTGCACGGTCCAACGGGGGAATGTAGAAACAATATTACGAACCAATTTCATGCTGATAATTAGCACACAGGTGCTCTGTTCAGGGTGTACACTGCCTCTCGTCCAATTATGAGCTACAGCCACGAACTCCTTCGGCATGTATAAGGGGGTATAGATAAATAGGCTGAGATGTGCAGATAATAAGGTGTTGATCCCCTCACCAGTGGCACGCACAAACTGTAATGTCAACTGCAATTGTTCTCACATGGAAGCCAGTGAAAACAAATTGCTCATTGGTATTTTTCATTTGCTTTCTGACTGTCTTCAGTAAATATCTGTTGTATTCCTCAGCCATAACATGTCCAAATGATGAGACTTCTGGAGGTGCTCTGTAGTGTTCAAATCCTTTGTTCTTGTCGGTTGCAGTGTGCTGCCTCTATGGATAGGGTTTTGAGACATTTGGAAGCAGGTTAATGACCACTGGCACCCTGTGCATTTCACAGATGAGAGCAGGTACACCGTGAGCACATGTGCCAGACGTAAAAGGGTCTAAAGAAGTCACGAACACAGTTGCGCTGTCTGTAACATTGCCTGTAACGTTGGTCAAAGGACTTGACTGGGCTCCACGCTTACATTACCTAAATCCAATAGAAGACCTCTGGGAAATTTCCTTTAATTTTTGGAACACTGTATAATAAAATTGATGAATTCATTTTGGTACAACAATACTCTGTGCAACAAATATGGAAGATATTTCTGGAAAGTTGGATTTTGTAATGCTCTGTCTGACTTTTAGTGTTTGGCGTACTTTGATAAGAAACGGTGGCCTCGAGATAGATCAAATCACAACAGGTGGGAAAAAGTTTGCTTGTTTAACAAAGAAACTAAACCATACTGAATATGTCTCCTCACACTGCTGACACTAAAACTCATTCACTCTCAATTCAGCTCTCTCTGTCTGTCTCTGTGCCATGATGTGCTTGGTGGCAGGGTGCGCCTGGAGGCCAGCGCATTTAAAAATTCTCCTTTTTTAACTCCCTGCCTTCTGCTTAAAGTGTAGGTGCAGGGAGGGAAACAGAGGGAGAGGGATCGCTGGAGGCAAAGCAGCTTCACAGAGAAGTGAAAGCCTGCAGTCTTTGCACTTCTCCTCTCTTCTCTTCTTTTCCCTCTCTTTCTTCTCTTTATTTCTTTTTCTTTTCCTTTCCCTATTTAGCCCTTTATTCTCATTGAATCCTATAATTATACATGCAATGTGTGTTAAAAAAATCCTGCAGTGCCACAGCATGCTTACTGCAACTTTGTTTCTTTTCTTCCTTATCTATGAAACCCACTCCTGCTCTCGCTCTCTTCCTCTCTCGATTCTGGTTATTCACTTTTTTATGGCACAAATTAACATGAAATCAGCCATAGTGGTAAAATACAAAAAAAAATCTTTTCTACTTTCAATCAAGTCAACTGGAAAATGTAAAAATGTTGTCAGAGTGTTGTCATATTTTGCTCACCGGGTAAAACCAAGAAGTTTATTTAAGCATGTCATACTTCTCTCTGAATCCATTGTGTCAGAATTTACATAACCACTTATGTCATTGTAACGTATGTTGTATGCAACAATGCCAAACCTGACAGGTTTGATAGTGCTAGCTAACGTAGCTAAGATAAGATAAGATAAGATAAGACAGAACTTTATTAATCCCTCGGGTGGGTTCCTCTGGGAAATTCGGTTTCCAAAAGCACAGCACCGACAGAAGTTACAGTTACAGAATATTATATATATATATATATATATACACACACACACACACACACACACACACACACACACACACACACACACACACACAATATATATAAATACAGAGACAAATATAAATAAAATATACGAAGGGGATAAATAGAATAAATAGGAATAAAAATAAAAATACAAGTGAATTGCACATTTCAAGTATTGAGGTCTATTGCACCTTGACTATTTACAAAAAGTATTGCACAGTGAGGTGAAGAGGCACTACAGCTTAGTTGTTCCCCCCTCCTTTGTCCTCCTGTCTCCCCTCCCTCTCCCCTCCAGAGAGGAGTTAAACAGTCTGATGGCGTGTGGGACAAAGGAGTTTTTAAGTCTGTTAGTTCTTGTCTTGGGGAGAAGCAACCTGTCACTGAACAGACTCTTCTGGTTGTTAATGGCCGTGTGCAGAGGATGCCCAGCATTGTCCATAATGTCCAGCAGTTTCTTTATGTCCTTTTCTCTGCCACTGTCACCAGAGTGTCCAGCTTCATGCCGACCACAGAGCTAGCCTTCCTGATCAGTTTCTCCAGCCTGGATGAGTCCTTCTTTGCTGTGCTGCTCCCCCAGCACACCACAGCATAGAAAAGTACTCCAGCAACCACCGACTGGTAAAACATCCTCAGGAGCTTCCTGCAGATGTTAAAAGACCTCAGCCTCCTGAGGAAGTACAGTCGGCTTTGGGCTTTTTTATACAGGTGCTCTGTGTTGCATGACCAGTCCAGTTTATTGTCCACCCACAGCCCGAGGTACTTGTACTTGTTGACCACCTCCACCTCCTCCCCCTCTATCTGAACCGGCAGTGGACCTGCTCTAGACCTCCCGAAGTCCACAACCAAGCTGCGTAGTAGCTTAGTAAAATGCCAATCTGATAACAAAGTGCAGCCTTTTATTTTAATAATGAGAAATGACAAACAGAAAAAGTATTGAACAAGCAGGCACGGAAAGTCATGACACCACCTGAAATCTCGCAATAATTAGAAATCAATCCTGCCACTTAGTGTCACGGCCTGGAGGTTCAGCTGGTCGCTGATCAGCTGTTTCTCTCTATCTCTCTAGTTCTCTCTCTCTCGCGCGCCAGGGCGGAACTCATTATGGGTTCACGCCCTTGGCTCACGCCCTCGGAGAAGGAAACACCTGTGCCTCATCAGTGTGGATGGCATTTAAGCCAGGAAGCAACGGCTGTTCTTCGCTGGATTGTTGTGAGAATTTCACCCTCTGGACTGTTTTCCCTGGTGTTCCCTGAGTGACGAGTGTTCGAGTGGATTCGTGTTTGAATTGTTTGGAGAGAGACGAGAGTGTTCACCTGGATTTCCCCCGGAGCCCTGCCCCTCTCACCTTTTGTACATACACTCATTGGACATTGTTCACTAATAAATTCTCTTGTGTGCATCAATCTCCAGAGTCCAGCGCGTGAGTCCACCTTGTACACCGTGACACTTAGACCAAATTAATATCAGCTGGTTCAGTCCCATCTGAGGGCCTATAAAAAGGTGTCTCATGTCATGACGGGTAAAACCAGTGAGCTCTCTCAAGACCTTTACAACCTTATTGTTGTAAAACATACTGATGGCATTGGTTGCAGAAGAATTTCTAAACTACAGAACGTTCCAGGTGCTCTCTGAAAGATTTTAGTCACAGGAGTGAAAAGAATTATCAGAAGACTTTTCCAAAAGCCGAGGACCACTTGTGGTAAGCTACAGAAAGATCTGGAATCAGCATGTACCATTTTTTCAAAGCAAATAAGTAATACACTCCAACCAGATGGCATTTTGGTGCAGGATGCTGTGGTAGCCATGCTGGTACAGTTTTGAATAAATCCCCAACACTGTCACCAGCAAAGCACCCCCACATCATCACACCTCCCCCTCCATGCTTCACAGTGGGAACCATGCATGTAGAGGCCATCCATTCACGGCGGGTGGAGCCAAAGATCTCAAATATGGACTCATCAGACCAAAGCACAGATTTCCACTGGTCTAATGTCCATTTCTTGTGATCCTTGGCCCAAACAAATCTCTGCTGCTTGTTGTTTTTCTTTAGTAGTGGGTTCTTCTGTCTTTGGACTTCTGCATCTCAGCTTCTTGCAGTAGTCTGTTTTCACACGTGCTCTGAATGATTTGTACATATACTGACTCCTGTAAAGACAAAGAAAAGGCTGAACAGATTAAAAAACTCTACTGTAAAGATGAGAAAAGTTGTGCAGAGTAAAATAGAAACAGTCTGTCAAAATTTAGCAATAGGTCTATGTCGGAATCCAGACTGTGGTCCCTCTATCGGTGACCGAGGAGCTAAGGGAACGCATTGTGCCAACAAGTGTCCTCACAGCAAAAGCAAAATCGTGTGTGTGGTATAGGTATTACTCATGTTGTCACTGTAAAGATTACTGTGACACAGCCGTAACCCTTAGTGAGTAGTTGGCAACTCCCTAGCAGCATCCATTCACTATGGAAAAATCCATATTGCCAAATCAGTTGGCAAATGTCTGGTGGAGGTTGCTGGTTGCCGCTGAGTGCTGCTAAGAGATTGCTGCAGGCGCCCATATTTGCATGGAAGATGCCAACTCGTTTGCAAACACAGCCTAACTCTTTTAGAGGCACAGTTTTTACTTTGAAGGCAAAAATTCTCTGTTTCTTGCGTTTTTAAAGTTGCATTGTCACTTATCGAATAGTTGTTTGTGTCTACAGAAACATAGTTGCAGTTGTGGCAATGTCCTAGTGACCAAAGCTGTTAAAATTATCAGTGCAGAATTGTATACTTCTTTGACAAATTTCTACTAATGACTATCAGCAACCTCCAGCAACCACTTGCCAACTGGTTGGAGAATATATATTTTTCCCTAGTAACCGGTCATTACCAGCAGGTCACCGATCTGTTGACCTGCAAGACTGGAGCTTTAGCAATTGATTTCAGAGTGACACCCAGCAACCACTCACAACCAGTCAGGGAATACTCATTTTGTTCCCTAGCAACCACCTGTCTCTAGGCCTGTGTGACTGGGGTCTTGGGCAGGCAGTAGTTAGTAGTAGTAGTTAGTAGTAGTTAATGCTGGACTGATTCTCCAGAAGTGCAACTCAGTGTAACGTCCTCTGAAGTCATGTTTACATGACTGTGAGTGAATGTGACAGAAGGCAACTTTGCCTATTCTTTGAATATGTGTGTGTCTTTGTGTACGTACAGTGTGCACCTGTTATGAAGGATTTCCACCTTGAAGACGATTTGCACTGACAGCACATGAAGAAGAGGTGATGGGGTTAAAACAAATAGGAGGGAGAAGAGTAGGAGGAAGAGGAGGAGGGGAATCTTGGTGCAGTTCCAACTCTGAGGTCACCTTAATATTTGATCTGCTTCAGTGGATGAAACGGTCAGAGAGCAGCTGCAATAGAGAGTTGGAGGGAGAGAGAAATGCAGGATTAAAAACCAAATGAGGGAGGGAAAAGAAAACCAATATTGGAGCTACTGACATTAGAAACAATACTAGGGACAAGACCTGCTCTTTGTTCATTTTAAGGACCTTTGAGCAAAGCAATGGAGGCAAACTCTGGTTTATTACGGCCAACATTGTTTTGCCTTTGCTTTGTGACCATAATTTCGAGAGACATAGGATGTAAAGTCAGGTCAAAGGTCTGCAAAATTGCAGCTGTTTACAATAAACACTTTTGTTAGTAGTTTCACAAGAAGCATAAGAATAGTTTTTGCTTCACAGAGTCTTGCACATCTGGATTTTAATGCTAGATTCATTGAAAACCAGAGCTTAGAATATTGGCACACTTTCTGCAAGGGAAAAGGAAATAACCTGAATGAGCTTGCTGAAATACAATCACAATTTCAGAATCGTGACACTGGTCTCCTCAGAAACCGGCTCCATGACCACGGCAATGCCATGACAACCCTAAGGCCAATCAGGAAATCAGCAACGCAGATGGCAAACAGACAGATGATGAGGACAGACACATACAGAGAGATGGGGCGATAAAGGGATGATGAGGGGTTTCATGGAGGGAGACAGACACGATGCCCATTGGAGGATCTGATACAGATAGAAAAGGAGGAAAAGTGGCAAGGAAGTTAAACAAAGTAATAACAATAATATTATATACAGGGCAATAAAAGATCCCTCTTTAGGATCATATCAAGGATTAGTTGTACCGAGGCACTCCAAAGTGGTAATTTGGCCTACTGCTGAAAATTTGTGCAAGCAAATGTTGTACACCGCTTTAAGCATAATTGTTTTCAATTTTCACAGGATGATAGCAGATATGGTGCTTAACCCCTTCCACACTGGAAGTCCCTGTCTTGCAACCTGGGTGTAGAAGTGTTTAGAAAAAGTCACTGAAGAACACGAGACCTAGAAGAAGTTTTTATTACATAAAAAAGGGGTTTAAGTTGTTAAAAGTATTTCCTGTTGTGCTGTCAAGTGCAGCATTGCTACTGAAAGAGACTGAAGAAATTCAGATTACCTTCACAAATGGGAAATTTCTGTTACTGATGATCATTGTTTGAGGTTTAATAGTCCAAAAGCAAAGCATGAAAGCAGCTATTTCTCTGAAACCTTTCATACTTTGTTAGCTTCTGGTTAAAAGATTTGTATTTGCTCATATCTCGTGGCATACAAGGAACTAATGTCAGCGTGTCCACCGATGACAATTATGGTAACTATTTTTTGCCTTGATGCATGTGTGCAGGTGCTGTACGAGCCTCCAGTATCTTCCCCATCCTGAGTGTGATCCTGCTCTTCATGGGGGGGCTGTGCATCGCCGCAAGCGAGTTCTACAAGTCACGGCATAACATCATCCTCAGCGCCGGCATCCTCTTCGTCTCTGCAGGTATTAAGGGAAATAGGAAAACAGGCAGACTTAGAGATATAACAGTCAAAGTGGGTGAGGGGATGGAGGTAAACATTAAGAGGAAGCAAGTTAGAGGAGGTAAAATCTTTGTGGATGTATGAAGAGGCAGATGAAAATGAAGCTGACCAAAGAGCCAGCGTAAGTTAAAAACTATACTGATATACTGGGAGAAAAGGGAAGGGGAGCATATTAAGCAAATATTAAGAAAGGTTTCTGTTAGACTTGATGATTTTATGTTACCACTGTGAAAAATAATAGATATATAGATTATACAGTGGTATGATTTACTTTACTACTAGGAAAGTGATTGAAAGTGAAAACACACTGGGTAGTCCACCTCTCAATGGCTTAAGAAAAACAATAGGAAGATTAGGAGTGGCCTTGCCCTTACCTGAATCAGATTGAGATGCTGTGGCATGATCTTAAAAAGGTGGTTCATGCTCAGAAACCCTCCAATGTGGCTGAATTACAACAATTCTTCAAAGATGAGTGGGCCGTAATTCCTCCACAGGGCTGTAAAAGATTCATTGCCAGTGATCACAAATGCTTGATTGCAGTTGCTGCTGCTTAGAGTGGACCAACTCTAAGCAGCAACAAGTTATTGACTTTTTCACACAGGACCAAGTAGGTTTGGATTTTTTCCTCTTAAAAATAAACACATTCATTTTGAAACTTCTGTTTAAATTTGTTTAATGATCTGAAACACTTAAGTGTGAACTTGACCATGTCCATATTTATATATATGGCCAAAAGTATTTGTTCGCACATCTAAACTTGGGTAACATCCCATTCTAAATTCATAGGGTTTAATATGATGTTGACCCTTTGCAGCAATAACAGCTTCAGCTCTTCTGGGAAAACTTTCCACAAGGTTTAGGAGTGTTTATGGGAATTTTTGATAATTCTTCCAGAAGCACATTTGTGAGGTCAGACATTGGTGTGAGAAAAGAAGCCCTAGCTCACAGTCTAAGCTCTAAATCACCCCAAAGGTGTTCTGTCGGGTTGGGGTCAGGTCATTCAAGTTCTTCCACACCAAATGTGCTTATTCTTGGACCTTGCTTTGTGCACTGATGTGCAGTCATATTAGAACAGAAAGGAGCCATCCTCAAACTGTTCCCATGAAGTTGGCAGCATGAAATTGTCCAAAATGTCCTGATATGCTGAAGCATTAAGAGTTCCTTTCATTGGAACTAAGGGACAGAGCCCAACTCCCAACACCATAATCCCCCCTCCAACAAACTTTGCAGTTGGCACAATACAGTCAGATAAGCACCGTTCTCCTGACAACCGCCAAACCCATGCTCGTCTATCAGAATGCCAGACGGAGAAGTGTGATTCGTCACTCCAGAGAACATGTCTGCACTGCTCTAGAGTCCAGTTGCACTGCGTTATACAGCACCACATCCGACACAAGACAATGATAGTGCAAGTTGCCATTTTGCCAAAGAATTTTTCTGATTGTGTATGTGTGTGTGGCTGTGCATGGTTCTAGGCCATGGCCTACTGTGCTGCACTAGATAACTAGTTCCCCTCCAAGTCAGAAGTGAGAGATGCAGTTCTGTCTCTCTCTCTCTTTCTCACTGTCTGCGTCT
This sequence comes from Haplochromis burtoni, assembly GCF_018398535.1. Classification (NCBI taxonomy): domain Eukaryota; kingdom Metazoa; phylum Chordata; class Actinopteri; order Cichliformes; family Cichlidae; genus Haplochromis; species Haplochromis burtoni. The sequence continues at coordinate 771,740 of NW_024582619.1, read as the reverse complement.
GACTCTCTCACCCTGTTGCTAGGCTAAGAGGAGGCCACTGGGATTACACTCTAAAAATAAGGTGTCCCTGATACTTTTTCTCTGATCCATCTCAATCAGGCCTACAAAGTCCTCACACCTCGGACTGCTGCTCTATGTCTTTGTGCAGAACTGTTTTCACCGTTTAGCTTTGTATTCGTCTTTTTTGTCTCTCTGGCTGTCTGTCCATGTCTGTGTCTATTTCTGGCTACACACACCCAGAATCCTCTTGTATGATGTTGAAAATACAGAAAGGGAGATAACAGAGAGCCTGACAAAGGATGTGAGTTGAAGCTCATTGGAGGCTGGGGGGAGAAAGAGGAGGGTAAAATACAAAGGCACAGATGAAAACATTCAAATAAGACATAAGAAATAAAAGTGAACCTGCCCCAGTTTGGAAAAAAAAATCCTGCACTTTTGGGAATATGCTTTCTTTCAAGTATCACTGATTCTACTCATATTAATGCTGTTGCGCATAGATGCACATTGCACATTGATAATTTACTAATTTATTTGAGGCATATTTATGGTTCTCTGCCATGCTCATTCATCAGCCACTTCAGCCATCAGATGTGAAGGACAGCTATTTGGCCACTTTCCTGGTGGATAACAATAGCAGTTGAAATGTAAACAAATTCAACATAAAAGCCTCAATTAAATATGAAAAGGTTGCTTTCTTATAATAATCATAAATGTCATTCTAGGCCCTGTGACTGCCTATTGAATCATTATACTTTCAGTGAAACACTACTATGTGTCAAAATAATGACAAATCATAATAAGTCATTTTAAGCTTTCAGAGGTTTGATTTTCCCCTCAGGGAAAATGTTCGGTATTAAAGACCTACACTTGGGTTTGCCAAATTACTTTTGTACGTCTGAAAATAGGGGCTATGAATAAAAATGAATGTAGTTCCTAAACAGTTAATGTGATCCTTTTTGTTAAACCACTAAAATTAAAGCTGCACGTCTGCACTTCAATCACATGTCGACTGTTTGATTTGAAATCCCCAGTGGTGGTGTACAGAGGCAAAACTACAAAAGCTGCGTAGTCCAAAAAACTTGTGGACCCTACTGTACATGCTGAACTCGATTCAGCTGCTGCTGGTACCAGCTGTCCTAAATACAGTACTTGCTGCCCTTCTTACAGAGAAAAGTTACAAAAATGTAGTCAGTCTGAGCAGACAGTGAAAAGTGTGGAGGAAGGTAAGATTATTAAGAGGAAAATATAAATATGACATATGATGATCTTAATTTGACCTGATTTTATAACATATATGTTTTTGCATATTTACTTTGCATGCACCGACATAACATTATGACCACTGACATGTGAAGTGAATTATGATGCTTATTTCTTCATCATGGCAGCTGTTAGTGGGTAGGATATATTAGGGAGTAAGGGAACATTTTGTCTTTAAAGTGCATTATGAGAAGAAGCCAAGTGGGCGGAGGCAGTGTGATGTTTTGGGCAACATTTTCAGATCATGTACACACTTTCATGGAAACAGTATTCGATGTTGTTTGAGGAGCACAACAGTAAGTTTGAGGTTCTGAATTGAATGGATGTGCTGGACAAACAAGTCCCATCCATGGAGGCTCAACCTTAAAACTTATAGGACTTAAAGGATCTGTTGCTAACACCTTAGTGCCAGACACCACAGCACACCTTCAGGGGTCTAGTGGAGTCCATGCCTCAATGGGTCAGGACTGTTTTGGCAGCAAAAGGGGGATCAACACAATATTAGGGTGGTGGTCATAGTGTTACGCCTGTGAATATTTCATTATACTGAGGTTAATGTGTGCTTAACGTGTGGCTTTGTCTACAATTGGCTGCATTTTAGCTCTTGAGCTAATCTCCATCCCTCATTTCTTTACCCAGGCCTGAGCAACATTATAGGAATCATTGTGTACATATCAGCCAATGCTGGGGATCCTTCCAAGAGTGACTCCAAGAAGAACAGCTACTCCTACGGCTGGTCCTTCTACTTTGGCGCCCTCTCCTTCATCATGGCTGAAATGGTGGGTGTGCTGGCTGTGCACATGTTCATCGACCGACATCGGGAGCTGCGTGTGGGGGCACGAGCCGCCGACTACCTCCAAGGGGCAGCCATCACACGCATCCCAAGCTACCGCTACCGTTATCGACGCCGCTCGCGCTCTTCGTCTCGTTCTACAGATCCCTCGCACTCTCGCGAGGCATCGCCAGTGGGCCTGAAGGCCTTTGGGACGCTGCCCTCCACTGAGCTGTCCATGTACACGCTCCCCAAAGGCCAAACAGGCACTCCGACAGCCACCTATAACTCCACAGAGAGGGACCACAACTTCCTGCAGGTCCACAACTGCATCCAGAAGGACCTGAAAGACTCAGGTGGCCATAGCAACACCGCCAATCGGCGCACCACACCTGTATGAAAATGACACAGACATTAAGAGAAATCAGAGGAACTCTGGGGGGAAAGACAGATTGTGGCTTAAGGAAACAGAAAAAGAAAGAGGGCTCCAAAAGACTGAGGAGCGAGGGGTAGGCAACAGAGGAGAAGTTCTGAGAGCTCCACAGCGCCTCAGATAATCACAGTTTCTGTTTAATAAAAAGGAAATGGAGTAAAATTGCATAAAAAAAAAAGAAACATGCATGATTTTCCCATGAACCATTGTTTAACAAGTTTTGAACATGTTTGTAAAGAGTTGAGGGGAAGGTCGGGGAAAGATGAGTGGGGATGGGGGGCATTCATGATGCTGGGTTGGGGTGGTTGGTGGTTGTCTCGGGGCTGTGGAACTGTGGAGTGGTGGGCTGGGCCAAACTGCCCATTTATAGGCGAACTTTATATTTTTTACTCTTCCTCAGTCTGATTGAAAGGCCCCACGGCCCTGCCTATGAACCAACCCTCGCACTACCATACCACAAGCCCCTCCCCCCCAACACACGCACCCTAAATTCCCTTATAAACCCTACTCCTTTCTTTAGTTACTGTATCTTCTTGATTTCATTCTTTATTCGCATTAATACTGTGAACCATTGCGGTACGGGATTTTAGCAGGGAGCATTTCAGGCCGCAAAAAAAAGAAAAAAACCAAGAAAAAACACATAAGTTAATATATGTATTGATTATATATAAATATATGAACATATATGTTAATAAATCATGACTCGACTTCCCTGAAGCAAAAAATATCAAGAAAAAAGAAAAAAAAGAAAGAAACAACGTAACCTACAATGAAACTAAACCGAGTCGTCATGGAAACTAAACCAAGGCGGAGGATTCATTGTGACTGGCTCCATTGACGGGCAAAGGCTTCAGCCTACTTGATAAACTCGTATTGGTTAGCGTTAGATACATTATCACATTCTTTTACAACAACAACAAAATCGTTTGGCCTTCCGCCAAAACCCTGGCAGCCATCTTTGTTCAGGGTCAGCTAGATGTGAGTTGGCCACTCTTGCTTTTGCCCCATACAGGGGTGGAGTGAAGAGAGAACTCTGGGTAATGGATGGTCTCTCTGCAAACTTGCAGATGACTATGGACAATGAATCGTCACTACTGCCAAAGACACAAAGTAGTGCGTGTGAGAACATGGCTACGAGTGAGCTGAAGCTAAGTGACTCCAAAAAAAAATTAAGAATTTTCATGCATGCTAATCTAAAATCATCCGATCTGCTTTTAAGGAACCTATGTTTTGAACAACTGAACAATGATACCATGTAAGGGCAGTGGGAGTGAAAAAAGTAGTAATTAATGTTACAGTACTGTGTCAATTTCTACTTTTCTTTATCTTGTTTTTCTTTTTGAGTGGGTTATTTGGGGTGGGGTCTCATCATGCTTGAAACAAAAAAAAAAACAACCTTTGAAAAACGTATCAAGGCTTTTTTTTTTTAACAGAAGAGAATCTTATCTTGCCTTTTCATTTAATTTTATTTCCTCCATTACTTTGGACTTTCACACAGCCTTAGTCTCTTTCTTTATCTCATTTTCTTGTTCTTTGGTTTTGCTTTGTGTTGTTGTAAATGACAAATTAAAACAAAAAAACAAAAAAACATAATGTCTTTCAAGGTGCCAAAACTGAATGATTCTGAACTTGGATGCATCAAGTCCTGATGACAAATAAAAATTGAACCCCCCGTAGGGAACTGAATGAGTCTTTGTTGTATTATATCTGATCTAACGTGAACGTGAAACATGAACATGTAGAAACCGAGACTACAAGCCCAACTGCTGTTGAAGATCTGGCTGCTGGGCTGGGGTCAGCATGCACTCAGCTTTATCATCACTCTGGGTTTATGGCTAGCTTTGTGTTAGCATGCTGACTAAGCAGATACAGTTGTTTCTGCATTTTTGTTTGATTTATTTCCCTTGTAGCCATGGTGTGTAAATAACCTTTGTAATGCATAACTGTAACCATAACATAATTAATAAATATTAATACACTTAGTACACTAACAGTAATCCACTAACGTTACTTTACTGCATTACTGAAAAATATTTTGGGATTACAGTAATGCATTACTTTGGAACACATTATGCCCAGCACTGGTGATCCTTCTGTGGAAGTTTGCACGGATGCCTCGCCACTGCATGAGTCTTTCAGCCAGAAGAGCTAAAAAGAAAATGAGCCCAGAAGTTTTGTTTTTTCATGATGTGGTATTTAAGTATGTGATAGATGAGAACATTAGTGTTCAAGGATGTGTTATTTACTTACTTGACATTATAGATGCATCACTGATGTTAGCTGTACTGCTAATGAAGGACATTGCTAATGTGTCCTTTCCCACAAATGACTTATAAATCTAAGATGTAACATCTAAAAAACACTTCATAGATTTGATATTCACCGCTTGTTTAAGCATTAGATGAAATGTCACGTTCTTTGATAAGGTACAGAGCAATGCAAAGGTGGGCAAATGGCCACTTCGTTACACTCTGGTGCGTCACGTAACTGTTGGGCCACTAACTCTAATCTAAATAAAATCAGCTAATTAAATCTGACATTTATTGTTCTGAAAACTGTAGGGAGTGCCTCTACATAGCAGTAGATGAGATCCTACTGCCATGAGTGAAACACTTCCAAATGGTTAAAGCTGGTTCAGCTGGAACAGCCAATCCTAGCAGTTTGGCTCACAGTGGCTCAGGTGATACTCGGTCACTTTCATTCATTCACTTTGACTTTGCCTTCTTAGTCACTCATTCACAGCACTCTTCAGCATCCCTCTTTCTGTCATTCTTTCACTTTTTTCTCTGTTGCTGTCAGCTCTTCATCAGCTGTCTGTCCTGCCATTTCCATGAGCTCTGGAATAAATCTCAAATTCTTAAATCAGCCTCGATGTCCTGCATGTTGCATGAAAGTCTGCATCATGCGCTGTCTGTCCCTCTCTTTCCTCCGTCCCACTCTCTCTCCTCCCCCGGTGTGATGATCAAAGTGGCTGGCATGTCTCTCTGCAGTACTGCTGAGATCACTGAAGAGCAGTGAGCAAGCGGGGGAGGGAGGGAAGGAGGAAAGAGTAAAGGGAGTGGAGTAGCAGTTCTGCTCTATTCAAACAGCAGCACGCTGCCCCCATCTGGACCGGAGGTACATAATGATTTTTCTTCATCACAAAATTTGAACTTGGTGACCTCGCCGAAGTGCAGGGAACATAAATCTTCCACAGAGCATTTGCACCATGAATATATTGGAGGCTAAATTTTGTTGATTCACAACAGAGTCTAGAAAGATTTTAAATATATTTATAGCATCATTCCACAACAAAAGCCATCAAGGTACTTTATACTATAAGGTAAAGACCCTTTAATATTAGAGGGAGAAAGCCAACAACCCCTGAAACAACCCCTATAATCAAATGCTTAGAGGAAGGGTTTTTTTTTGACTAGGAGCAGGCAGACTTTACATCATTCCCTCATCTGTCACTCAGCCATCTTTCAAATCTGCTCTCTAGAGTTTGCACAAAGCCAGTATCTGGTATAACCACCTTTTCCTTCTTTAAGTAGAATTCAGGAATAGTTCTCTAAGCTTCTTTAAGGGCATTCAGAGCTCTTCTTCAGATGTTGGCTGTCTTTCGTTCTGTTGTCTGTCAAGATGATTGCACAATAATTTTAAAATAATGTTGAGGTCCAGGCTCTGGAGAGCCCAATCCATGGCTGACTGAGAGTGTTTTTCTGTCCTGGTGTGCTTTTAAAGCACTGGCAGTGTGTTTTCGATCATGTTGTGGGGAGAAATGAGGCTGCTGCCAGTCAGATACTTTCCAGATGGAACTGCATGGTGGCTCAAAATCTGACAGTACATTTCTGCATTTATAATTCTATTCATCTTGACGAGATCCTCAACACCAATGGCTGAAATGCAGCCCCAAACCATGACAGAGCCTTTGCCATGTTTTACAGATGGCTGTAGACAATCACTGTTGCCCCACTGATATTGATAATGGCTCCTTGACAGTTAAACTTCCACTGAGACCATTTCTGATGAGGCTTCAGTGGACAGTAGATGGATCAAATGAGGTCTTGTGTCAGGCCTCTTAAATCTTTACCTTTGAACCTACTACTACCTACCTTTATTCGCTTTGCTCAATTGAGAACTTTGTTATTTTTCAGGTCTGTTTCAAGAACAAAATAACTTGGTTTGAGGGTTGGTTGAATTTTTTTCCACAGTATTGCACTCTTACTGGCTGGGAGCTCGCAATTTTATTGTGATATGAGACGACTGCCAGTTTCACACATTGCTACCAATGACTGTTTTGTTTTGTTTTTGCCTGAGGACTTTAAGCTAGTATTTGTTGGCCATTTTACTATTTGTGCAACTCTGGTAAGGATTTACAAAACATCTATTGGACTGCTTTGTACAACAAAATGGGGGGAAGTTATGAATGTTAATGGTTATCTCAAATGTAATATTACAATTCTTACAATACTGCCCGGAGGTTACCTTAATTATCTAAGAATGCAAATGCAATGACTGCTATTATAACAAATGGCACCTCAAATGGAAGATAATGAAATAAAAGACAAACAACCAAAAAAATTTGGTGGTGACGCAAATGAGCTCAGAGGCACGGTAGCTGATTATTGTAAGGGAAGCAGATCTGGGGGAACAGCTGCTGTGTCCTCCCTCACCTGCAATTAGTATGCTTTTTAGGTCATGGACAGTTAGAGGCTATAGAACAAACCTTGCTTAGATTCAAGCCTACACACAGACCGAAAAAAGCAAAAAGAAGAGAAATCAAGGTTGAGGTCAGTTCGCCTCAAATTAAATCAAATGATAAGATGGTGAGTTGGAATATTTTTATAATTATTGCATAATTTGGTGTGTCAATTTAATAAACCTGCACAGAATTGTGCCTGGCGTCAATCTTCTTGGTCTGCTGTGGCATGAGACGAATATAAATTGTAAAAGAGCAGCAGCGACTTTAAAAACTACAGGTGTTAAGCAAATGGAAACAGATTTTTCAGAGAGTAAGCCACCAGAAAGGCAGAAAGCTGATCTGCAGGAAAAGTGCGACAGAAACCGAAAAACAGCCAGAGTAGGTGTAAGATATGAGTTGGAACTCTCCGCCCTGTGCTCAGGCTGTGTCATGAATACAAAACTCTGTGTTGGATGAGGAGCACTGCAGTGAAATGTAGCTCAAATCAAGTCCTCGGGTCCCAAAGCACACTCAGACCTTCCACAGATATGATGTGCTGTGTTGTGCTACGCCAAGAGCGTGGATCGGTTTTAATGAAGTCGCTGTCAAACCATTAAACATGTCTGATGCGTTTTTATTAAGTGTAAAAGAGCACAGCAAGCATAATTGACTCAAATATAAACATATGGTGGCATTTTAAGGTAATCAAAGTGTCAATTAGGTTGTATCTAAACATAGCAATTAGTGCTTCAAGTGTTTACTCAACCTTTGCACATGTGGGGATTTTCAATGCAGCAGCTTAGGCTCTGCTTTAAGTTCAACACACTGCATTAAACCTGATGACAACTGTCTGTGAAATTGAATCAGAAATTCATCAGTCAAAGCTTGCACTTAAGAATTTCTGCTTATTTTCATACACTTTCTCATCCACATTTCTCAGCATCCACAAATTTCTGTTGATCAGCTGTTTTGTGTTACTGTGACAAAATGTAGTTTTGGAGAAACTACTAGTGGAACTTGCACAAAGGCAGTTTAGGCAGGTGACATATGTCTGTCTGCGTATCAACAGAGTGCCAGCATGGTGTGCTGCCCAGTGTGGGCAAAGTGAGATTTGGAGGTCCAGAGGGTCAGAACTTTTATGTACCCCATATGGGCCAACATGGGCCCCACATGAGTTTTCTGTAAGAAGGCCCATGTTCTGCTGTTTTCTAGAAGTGTGTGGTCCAAAAGGACAAAACTGCTGTGGGGGCTGTGTAGGCACCCCCCCTTGAGCACTGTGTGGAATAAGTGTGGTTTTTGTGCTGCCCACATAGCCCCACAGTTCATCCACAGCTACCCACTGTGGGCCCACACGTGAGTAGTAATTTCAGAAATCTCTTTGTTCACTTATCTCAATAACCGTTCATATAATCCTCTTCAATTTGGAAAATTTGTTGCTGGGGACTCTAGTGCCAAAGTTGATGAAGTTTGTATGAGCAGTTTTCAGACTTTGGCTACAGGGTGTTTTTTTTTTCTCCCATAGAGAGGCTATTCCCTACTCCACTCTGTATTTAGGGGGAGTGGCAAAATACATGTACATGTGTTTGTTTGGTTAACCCAATCCTTATTCTAACGTTAACACTAAAACCAAATCTTCAACCGTCAAACGGTTGCATCAAAGACTGAAGGAATGTAAAAAACAAAAAAAAGATGAAACCAAAAAGTTCTAACTTTTATCAAATGTCTAAAATGCTATAAAAATTTGCTAACTGTTGTCACAAAAGTAACCTAGTTTACACTACCTTAAATGGAAACTACACTTGTCAATTGTCTGTATACCCATTTTGTAATATTATATCCTAAATAACCAGGAAAAACTGAAAGTTTACATTAAACTTCTTAATTCTTATTATATAGAATTTGTTAGCAGTAGATATCATACAAAATATGATTATATTAAGTTCTTCTGCTTCATTATAAATATGTGTTGTTGTATTTTTTAATGAGGTGCTAAGGCATTTAAACAATTCCTAATGTGCTTTTAAACTGAGTTTCCACCACTTTGCATGTAATCATTAGTTATTATTAATCTCTGCCTCTCTTCTGTCCTCTGTTGCTCCCGTTACCTTCAGCTGGTTGTAGCAGATGGCTGCTCTGCTCTGAGCCTGGTTCTGTAGAGGTTTCTTCCTGTTACAAGGGAGTTTTTCTGTCCCACTACCATCAACTGCTGCTCACAGGCGGTGATCTCATTGTTGGGGTTTCCTTTGTATGATTGCAGGGGTCTTTATCTTACAATATAAGGCACCTCGTGGCAACTGCTGTTGTGATTTGGTTGTATATAAATAAAGTTTAATCAAATCAAAAATAATAATTGATTTTAGGAATGTGAACTGTTTTTGCCATTCACTATTCACCGACTTGGAAAAGCAGCAGCATTGCAATTTTATGTCCCATACGAGACACAATTAAAGTCAATGCTCTTGCTAAGTACTGCAAAAAAACACCCAGAATTACTTACAGTATTAAATACTTCATTATATTAGAGAATCATAAGTGCTATATAATCAGTGTTGGTCAAGTTACTTGAAAAAAGTAATCAGTAACTAATTAGTGATTACTTCCCCAAAAAAGTAATCCCGTTACTTTACTGATTACTTATTTTCAAAAGTAATTAATTACATAGTTACTTAGTTACTTTTTAAAAACACGATTTACAACCTGAAGAGGTGATAAAACGATAGATCTGTCAGCCCAATTCTACTTTTTCTGCATAATCCATCATACAAAATGTAATCAAATGGAAAAGTCTCCTTTTTAAAACTTGTTTTATCAGTTTTAATCTTTTAACTTTATGCATCAAGCAAAAATTAAATTATATGCAACATTCTCTGACTGGAAGAAATTAGTTTAACATTTAAACCTATTTTCTGCACATTCCAGCACATAACATAAAATATTTTTTGTTTTTACACTCAGTCTTTCAAATAGATGGAAGGTATACACAGCAGAAAATAAATAAAATCAAAGACTAGCGGTCCTGTTGCTCTATTTTCACCTGTAAAGCAGGAGTGGGGTAGGCGGAGGTTTACCCTGGTGCAGGTGTGCCGCAGCGGTCAGTTGAAAAATCCGTGAGTTTCTCTGTGAATTTCCCATTACGTCGTTGCGCACTCGGAGCTTGTGTAGGGGGGGTTTCGGTGTAAAAAGAAGTTTTCTTCCCACGCACAGCGGACACTAATGTTTTTGTCACTTTTTATGGAATCAAACTCAAAGTAAGGTCAGGACTTCCACGCTTTAAACGCTGCACGCTCATACTCTCTCCCGCACTCGATATATGATCCACTGTTGATCTGCACACAGCTGTTGTCACAAACGGCGCACTCGCTTACGTCACTGTCATGAGACATTCTCGCAAAAAAATCACGGTTTTAGTAACGCAGTAACACAGCGTTCCTACGGCAAAGTAACTGCCCATCTCTGTTTATAATTATGAAGGGTTAATGTAAAACTATTGCCAAACAAACTCCAGACACAGAAATGATTGTGTTTTACACCAGTAATAATTAAAGCCATAAAGAAATTGCATTAACGTTATAGTGACACAAAATTTGAGGACCCCCTGAAGAGTCAACAGCTATAAACATCATAAAGCCGACCACTATTACCTGCTACAAACATGTCTGCTTTGAACGAGTGTTAGTGCCACATTTACCTCACTTATACTTGGAAGGTGAAAAGCATCTGTCCTGCTGTGTTGTATTACAGGCCGAGCAAACCTGTTATGAATACTAATCATTGAGAGGAAATGATTGTGTTTAGTAGGGAAAGATGATTGAGCATGCTAGACAAGCACGAAAGCAAAGAGCTCGACATTTGCCGTGATCTCTAAAAACCTGTTTCAATATCTGTGGAAATGAAGAAGTGTCTCCCGAAGCAATAAGAACCAGCCCACACTCCGTCTTATGATATTATTAAGTGATATTCCCGAGGCATGATGCCCCATTTAAATTGAATAGAGGACAGGAGGGATACTGTTTAAGTAATAATAATGGTTTTCTAGGATAGTCAAGAGCTTGTGTTATACTGTACCTTGGTGTGTGTGCGTGTTTATGTTTGTGTGAATAAATTGTAGCTCAAAACCATAGTTTGAAAATTTGGATTGTCCTCTTGACAACTTCAAAGGGCTGTTTAGGGAATTTTTTTCCCCCGAGTGTCCTCATACAGACAGGAAGTGTCGTTATGGAAATTTTATGAGTTAAAGTTTTCTTTATGCACAAATGAAGTTTAAAACACAGATATATTTATATAAAAATTCACCTCAGCCCAAGACTAATTTAAACATGGGACTCTATGGGAACTGACCATAGACCATACATAAAAAATGAATCTAATGATGTCCCTTGGTTAGTCCCTTTGTGAATCCTCCAGTGCTCTCAGAGTCATCATCTTGGTATTTTCATATGGGACCCGAGGAAACAGCAACTTGTTCATTATTAGGTAGGCTTGTGCTCATCAGGAAAATGTTTATTGTTGTCATAGAGCAAGAGAGCCAAGGGCCATTTTCACAGACTTCTATTGAGGTTTTGCAGACATCTGACCAATAACCACATGACATGAGCTTCTCTGCCATTTTGTGACATTTATTGCATGACAATGTATTTTCAAGTGAGTAAGGCCCCTGTCACACACGCCTGTCCGTGACCATCAGGCCACCACCTGTCGTGAAGGAAAAATGGAGTATTCCCTAATCGTTTGTGAGTGGCTGCTGGAAGCTGGTACAGTGACGGGGGAAAATGATTTGTGATGCTCCACCTGTGGCCTGTTTGTGTGGCAGGTCTCATCTGCAGCCACTGGAGAGGTGGTGGGGCTTGTTTTCAACACCTGGCTCAGTGTGCCAGCGCTCCATAAAAGCCCTCAGAGGTCAGTTTTGCACTAAACATCTTTCTTTCACTTAAAATAAGTAGCCTTTTAGTTCTTTGTTTTATCACATCCATGCAATCTGGTTTCTGTCATATTGGTCTCAGCCACACAGGCCTACAGACCAATCAGTGATCCCCTGGGAACAACCTTTCACTAGAGAAAAATGTGCATTTCTCAACCAGTTGATAAAGAAATCCTTGTGAAATTCCGCCTTCAAAGTAAAAGCTGCGCCTCAGAGCTGTAGACAACAGACAACTTTTTTTGTGGGCCATTTGTAGTTTTTGTTGCACTTTTTCAAGTTTCATTATCACTGGGCTACTAGTTGCATAATATTTGCATGAAACATGAAAAACTCCAGCAATCACTGTGAAGCTTTTGGTGCAGCACCTTCTCTGCAATCTCCAGAAACCACTGCCAACCAGTCAGGCAATGCAAATTTTCCCTAGCAACCGGTGGTTGCATCACATCCAAATATGATGGACAGTTGATGCCATATGAGGAAAATAAATACAACTTCTTTTTGAAACAGAGGACCCCCTCCCCCTCCCACCTGGCAGTCATCAAAAACAATGCAGGTTTGAGGCTTTAATTTTCAGACCATAAAGCTATGTCAATCTTTTTGGATCAAACCTCAAGTGGCCATCTGACAAATGCAGTTTTTGGCAGTCAGAACTAAGTCCAAAGATGAACATACCCGCTACTGCAGCTATGACCTACCTTCCACAGAGACTTTTTTTAGACCTCCTACTTCTACAGTATGTCTACCCTCCCCTGAATATAAAGGGAACACAGCAATTTTCTGAATCAACAATAAGCCAGGTTGTCCTTGAAGCTTCTGTAGATGAAGAACAGAAGACAGTCACGTAATTACGCTTCAAAAAGGCTCCACCAAGCCCAAGCCTTCCAGGTTTATGAGTTCACACTTCCAAAGATCCATCACACGCAAGTACTTACATTACAGGTTCCACATTGAAGAGCCAACTGCAGTTGCCAGTGCCACAATACATTTACGGAGATGCAAGCGCACATTGTTGGGCACAAAGAGAAAGAACACATGCAGACACCCTCACAAACACACATACCAATTACCTACACAAAACAACAAGGAGAGAAAGAATGAGAAGGATAGAGAGCCTAATTGCTATAATTATAATCACCCACTCAATGAGTACAAAAGCTGCAATAACAATTATAAGTTGTTTAATGCAGATTCTGGTAAGAACTTCACTACAAACCATTTTGCAGGGGATAAAGTTTCCAGATTAGTTCCTTTAGGTGTTATCCAGTTACTGCACATGTTTGGGGAATAAACACAGCTGCGATTTTCTAAAGACCACACAAAAAACAAATTCTGCGACTGAGTTTGGACTCCAAAACACGACAGAGTCGTCATGAGTAAATGCTGCAGTTATTATATGTGGTGCATAATGAGATAAAAACTATTGTGTCTGCCTCAAACCAGTCTGCCCTCATTTGAATGGTAGCAGCTGGTCTGAGAGGCAGAGAAAGAACAAGGACATGGCTTTGACCTGGTTTGAATGGGAGAGCGCTAATTAGAACGGTGATTACTGGTTGTTAGCGCCGCACAGGGGACATGACTGAAATGATGTGCGAGGGCTGCAGCCAGGGAGTTAACACAGCAAGGGAGAAAGCAGTAGATGAACAGCGGGAGAAAGAAACTGAACAGAAAAGAGAAGAAACAGAAAATAGCATTCAGTGAATGCAAACCCCCCCAAAAAACAGCCAAGTGAGGCAAAGCTGACGCCAGGAAATAAAAAAAGAAAAGATAAGGAGGGCGAGTGGAAGAGGCAGAAAATAAGAAGAGGAGATCAAACATTTGCGTTGCCTAAAATCAGGAACAACCACTGCGACAGAAGAGGAGTTGTAAGAAGAAAAAGGGAGGTACAGACACCCCCACCCCCACAATGAGCTGAAGTGCTATTGTGGTTTTGGTAATCACCCAACCATCGATGTGAAAGAAAACCTCCACTATCTGAGCACAGAGGAAACACACGGATAAGAGAGAACACGGCTAATCACTTATTATCAGAGAAAAACAACTTTATTTGTGGTCATAGTAAAATATCTGTCTGAACAAGCTATCCCTTTGCTTGTGTGGTAGAAAACAGTGTTTTGCTGTGTATTATCTGAATTTGTAAGTTTCAAAGGCCCTCAGTCGATGAAATTCTCTCAGAAGAGATACTTTGTATCCTCCTAATGGTGAAAAATCAAGGTGTGTGGTAAGTGGGGTAGGGTGGCGGTGGTCTAGGCTGGATTAAGGTTTTGGATGGTCTCACGGTGCTCTTGGTACAGAGAATGGAAGGCCCGAGCTAAACAGAGGAGAGGAGCATCACAGTTCTCCATCTCTTTCTGTAAAAGACAAACATGAACAGACAGTAGTCCCTGTATTATAAAAAGATATAAAGAATGGGATATTTTCCTGCATAGTTCATCCTTCAGATGTGGGAACTGTTAAGCTCGTGATAAGCTCACTCACAGCTGAGGTCTCGTGGTACTCCAGTCCCTGACTCTGGGCCCATTCCTTGGCCACAGATGCCTGTACCTCTCTTCTAGCAGACAGATCTGACTTGTTGCCCACCAGGACACCTGGAACACACGCAAACACAAAGATGCACTTAGAGATGCACATACAGTAAACACAGATTCAAGACTTATTCCAGAAGTGTTGTTGTTTGTTCAGTTAATGCTTGGAAACTTGTTTTTAAAGATTTGTAGTTAAATGCGTCTTTTTTTTTGGTGGGTTGCAAAGTGGCAACAAAGGGGTGCAGCAACAGGAATGCTAAAGCTGCACAAATAGCTCACCTTACATGACACTAACAGGGTAGATGGGTATCATCTGCGCTATCGTCTAATCTGGGCTGACATTGGGTCCACATACTCAGGAAATTCAAAAAGTTCCAAAAATTCAAAAATTCTTCTTTTATGGCATCAGACTAAGTGATGCATTTGAGATGTTTGTAAAGATTGTGGGTCTTTATTTAACTATTAACAAGTTAAAGTAACGGAACAGTTTATCTGATTCTTACCAATTCGTTAATTATTGAAATAAATTCACATCAATGGCAACTGCTGACATATTACACTGTCATTATTCCTTATTTATTCAAACAAAATCCAGAAACAATATCTGAAAAGCTAAGTACACCAATAGTAAAAAGAGCAATAAGTTATTCAACAAATTCAAAGTTCCATTTTTCTCCAAACACTGTGCACTATGAGCAAACACATCCCCTTTGGTTTCATCTGTCTAAAAGATTTTGTTACATAAGTCTTGTGGTTTGTGAGTTAATGTTTTGAAACTTTTTTTTCACAGATTTGTACTCAAATGTATTTTTTTTCAGGGAGATGGTGGGTTGCAAAGTGGGTTACATGTGTAAGTTGGCTCAGCTGATACCCTTCTACACATACAACTGGCTATCTTATGTAACACATGCTGTTTATGCAGCTTTAGCCTTCCTGTTGCTGCACATCTGTAAGCCACCTCAATTTGACATACTCAATTTATCTTTAACGATTGTGGGGCGATCGTGGCTCAAGAGTTGGGAGTTCGCCTTGTAATCGGAAGGTTGCCGGTTCGAGCCCCGGCTCGGACAGTCTCGGTCGTTGTGTCCTCGGGCAAGACACTTCACCCGTTGGCCTACTGGTGGTGGTCAGAGGGCCCGGTGGCGCCAGTGTCCAGCAGCCTCGCCTCTGTCAGTGCGCCCCAGGGTGGCTGTGGCTACACTGTAGCTGCCATCACCAGTGTGTGAATGTGTGTATGACTGGATATGTAAAGCGCTTTGGGGTCCTTAGGGACTAGTAAAGCGCTATACAAATACAGGCCATTTACCATTTAACCATATTAAAATTACCGCAGCTGGTAATATCAGTCTTCTTCTGACCACAGTGGTCTTGATTAATTTCCCTCCCTTTTATTTTCCGTTTCCCAGTATTTCATGTTCTGTGAGGTGTTACCTGGAACATGGAGACCCTGGCAATGAGCACGGACTCGTTCCAGCCAACGGCTGCAGTTAGCAAAAGACTGCTCACTAGTCAGGTCGAAAACCAGGCACAGCAGCGAAGGTTCCCCCCACTACAGAAAGGAACGAGTGGTGATGAGGTGGGAAATGTTGGTTTTTATATACAAGGAATGAGGGAAGTGGGACAGACATATGATTGGTCCCACATCAGCTTACTTTTCTCTACTCGTGTAGCAAATCAAATAATACTTTACTATGACAGGAGGTGAAGCTCTAGATGATGAATTTATCTAGTATCATGCAGATTTAAAAAAAATCCAGGGAACGAGTCTCACCATCTTCTCACAGGAATCCACTAATGTCTCCTTCCCTGCAGAGTCTATGATGTAGAGCTCCTGGTGGGGAAAAGCAGAGAAAGGGGGAGACGGACGAGTGTTATTCACGGGAAGTTAATCAAATTACTACACATTATCTTTTATAAGGACATTAATCTTAGACCTACAATACTGCCAAATAGCATACTGAATTCAGATGAAGAAATAACAATATTATATGTCTGGGAAAGCTTCTTCCACACTGAGTGATGGATTCCAACTGTCAGCATTTTAAAAACAGACTGGCAGCTGCCAGTGCTTCCCCTCAGCCTCCTAGTCGACACAACTATCAATTTCAAAATCCTACATGGCCTTGTTCTCTAGTTACTGCATTCACAAACTTAAGTGTCCATGCAGCCCACTTGGCGGGGTGACGACAATACTCCATCAGCCTTTTACAACCATGGCTGAGAGATGAACTTTAAGCTGTGGTTGGGTGGCTAATATCTGTTGCTTCATTCAACAAAATGTAGCCTCCACCTAGAGTCCTGCAATGGATTCTAGGCACATGGTTGGACTCACCACGCTGTCATTGGTCGCTGGGATGTTGATACACTTCATCAGCAGCTCCACGCCTGTTGTCTGCCAAACAAACAAGGCTACAAATGTTAAATTAGTTATGTGACGTAAAGCTAAAATAAACCTCTTCATGATGGATCTGGCATGACTTTGTCATAAACAATCACTCTTTCTGTCACATTATGGGCGTGCCTGTCAAAATGCATTTACAATCTGCAACAGCTGAAG
>NW_024582619.1:732431-754545 GCF_018398535.1 Haplochromis burtoni | reverse complement strand
AAGAGAAGTTGTTGTCGGGGAGTTACCACTGTCTAGTCTGATGTATGGCAAATGTCAATACATGTTGACTGTTGTTCTGATTTGGCGCTATATTTAATTGAATTTAAAGTATTTTAAGCCTTTAAATCACCTAATGTTATGGTAGCATTTGTTTGTAGCCATACTGAGCTGATGTACATATGTGTCATGTTCAGTTTCCTTTTTTCTTATCTGACTATTTAGCTTCTGATGGTCCACTATGTTCTAAGTTCTTGCTCCCTACTTTGTGCTGTTATTTAGAGGTAAGCAAGTATTTTACAAAGGACTTTTAGAACAATTTCACTAAAAACAGCTGCAACAGCAACCGAAACTGACATGACAGTAAACCAACGCAAAAACAACTTGGCCATTAACTCAAAACGGGAGTCAACAGAGGCCATTAAAAAAAAAAAAGAATAGGTATAACTGTAAATTTTTCTTTTTTAGAGTTATATCTACTGTGAAAGAGAAAAAAACTGACTGTTTATGTGAAAGAAACACAGAAACAGTCAGTGTGAGTTTTTCTCTTTTGTCAAAACAAATAGCTGGTATAGCTGTTTACTAAAATGAATGTTGAATGTTCGTCACACAAAAGCAGCTGCAAAAATATTTCGAAACAATAAGAATGACACAAAAAGAGCTGTAGTGGCTGCAAACCTTCGTCCTCCTTTGCAAGGTGGAGGCAGCTGTTTTTTGAATCTGCCCCAAACTACAGGAAACATCAGCTATTTGAACTTTGGTCAAACTGTCTTAATGTTAAACAAACTGCTGAAGGTAGTTGGGATCTTTTAGTACAGAGCAAACAGAGGTAGCTGTTAAAGGAGATAAAGTGCAGGCAGTAGAGAGGCAGGACGATATCACGAAGTCACCTTCTTTACAGGCTACGAGATCTAAAGAAATCCTAAATGGACCAGATAGTTGCAGGCTGCCTTTCCCCCTCCAACTATTCACTGGTATGAGATCAGTGATGACCTTGAAGAAGTGAGTTGAGGTTTCTTCACATCAGCATCTAACTCTAAATTGATCTGATCTCCTGAGCTCACACTTAACGAAGCATGTCAAATGCAAGAGACTAAAATCCTGCAAACACACACAAACGCACCGTGGACACTCACTGCCTCTGTGAAACACACACACACACACACACCTCCGACCAACATTTACACAATTCATACACACGCAGAGTTCATAACAAGCATCCAGCAGTACACACACAGACCATGCTGCAGTCCCACTTCAGAGCAGTCTAATGAGCTGGTGTGATGCATAGGAAGCTTCTTGCTGGAATGTCAATGAGAGCCTATTAGTAGCAAATAAGCTTGGAATATTGCTAACAGGCTGTCTGACATTTTCAAAGGAGGACGTGAGCGGAATGGCTGACAGCCTCAGCTACCCTTCAAAATCAAAAGTTGAAGAACATGAGGGATGACTTGGGCGTCTGCAGAAGGATTAACCCTTCACAGCACCGGTTAAGCCCCATATAGAAACACATATTGTGTCCTGTTTCCATCAGCATTTAAATCTTAAACTGAAAGCTGTGGGACACAGTTACTGGTATTAGATTAGAAAGGTCACCTATGGAGTACCCCAGGGATCAGTGATTTACAATCATGATATCAGTTAACATTTTTAAAAATGACACTAATTTATATTGCTCTAGGTTTTGCAGCAAACCTAGCTATTGGAAGAATCTGGAATAAAATAAGTAGAAGTAAAAGACCTTGTAAATACTTTGTTGTCCATTTATAGTTTTTAAAATATCCTATCCCTGTAAAAACACGCTAATCAGCTCCAGGAATGTGCACCCCAGCAAATTCACTCCATTCATCCAAAGGTCAGATCGTGCAGACCTCAAAGAAACCACGAAAAAACCCAAGAGTTACATCTCAGATAATACCGGCCCCAGCTAGCATGCTAAAGGCTAAAGTTCATGACAGAATAAAAACTGAACAAGTACGGCTTGTTTGCAAGGACTGCCAGGAGAAACCCTCTTTTCTCTAAAAACAACATGGCAATACAGCTTAGGTTTGCAAAGTTGCATCTCCACGAACCACAAGTTGTCTTGAACAATATCCTTTGGACAGTAGAGACCAAAGTGGAGATGACTGGCCATAATGTACAAACATCGAACAAAAATGAAACACAGCTCATACCCTCTGTCAAGCATGGCAGTAGAGGAGTGATGATTTGGACTTGTTTTGCATCTGGGCACCTGGAAAAGTATTGAGATGTATTCAGATCAGGACAAATCTAGGAAATCTAGAGCAGAACGACAGAAAAAATAAAGAATCAAGGGGTTGCACAATGGCCCAGTCCAAGCCCAGATCTCAACCCAATTGAAATACTGTGGTCAAAGTAAGAAAACAAGCGGTCACAAATCTCAATAAACTAAAGCAAACTCGTAAAGGAAAAATTATTTTGAAGCTTACGTGCAAGTTCAATAAGGGAGATCTGTAGTCACACATCTGTATGCTTGTCAGGTATTGGCGGCTAATCTAAGCTTTACATCACCTCCACTTTCCCACACTGTCAAGCTGATTGTGACATCACTGGTCTAGTCCAATCATCTTTCTGCCGGCCTTCTTTAGGCCAATCAGCCTTCACTCCACATACTTTAAATCTCACTCTGTCATTCTCCTTTGCAGACGCCTTCGTCTACTCCACCTCCTCCTCATCACCGCCTCTCCTTAGTCACTCAGGCCCTATTCAAGCCTCCATCTTCATCTCCACCACCAGAGTCTAGACTCCAGGGGATCTTGTCCTAATCCCTATCACCGCTGGGATGTTCTTCTGCTGTGATGGGTCATCGGAGTGTAGCCGCCAAATGCCTCAAATTGAATTCTTTACATCGACAAATCATGTTCAGTTCCTTGTAATGATCTCTCCTTATTGAACTACAATGATGCAGAAAACTGATAAAGTCATGCAGAGAATGATTACTTCAAGTTAGTGCTGCTAGAAGTGGTTCAACAAGCTACTGAATCAATGGGCGTACTTAATTTTTTACAGGAGTGTAAAGAGTCCTGTTAAACAACCCAACTCAAAACACTGTTCAAAGTAACGAGAAGCAAAGAAAGGTCTATGGAGTCAGAACGAGAGGGAATATTAACGTGTTCAACAGTCCTGAGTAAGGGTTCTTCCTCTTGGGCGAAGCTCGTCAGATGTAAATATTCATACTTCTTGTGCAAATGTTGGAATTGAAGCCAAATTTGTACATTTCACTGTTACTACCCTCTTGAAAATACAAAGTAACTTCTGGATGAATAATTCGTGGTTCAAGAGCTTCAATTTTTTTTTCAAAAGTCAAGTTCCTTTTACATGAAGCACTTTACACCAAGTGAGTTAAGAAGTTAAAAATATTTCAACTAATATCAGGCAAGCGGTTGGCTACAAATAGGTGTTTTAACAGTTGCATAGCAACAGCAAAGACTGTGACCAGCAATTCCCCATGAGCATTTCTTTCAGAGTATTCAGCTAATAAAGTGGTGTCAACTGGACACAGAGCCTTGATTTACTGGCACAAATGCAGACCTGAATTTCTCCACTTACTTTCAAAGTTGCATCACTGCTTCTCTTCTTATTTTCCTGTTTGTTATGTATTTCAAGATTTTCCACACAGCTCCACCTGTATCATTTCTTTAGATCTACTCATATTAGCTGCATTAGTTAAGAAGATGTCTAATAGTTTGACCTGGCATTCAGCAATCGTGCATGCTAGGCCATTACAAACTGTAAAGGCCTCCCAATTGCAGCCTCTTTCTACTTTGTCAATGACCCGCTAGTTCACGGTGAAGAGACACACACAGCATCGCAAACAAGTGCCTACTGTATTAAGCCTATGCAGTATGAAGAAACTCATCCCTGTTGTTGTTTTGTGTGTATGCTTTTGTGTGTGTTTGCTAGTTAAGTACCTGTTCTGGTGGCTTTCCAGAATCCTGCTGTATTAATTATCGACGTTCCTGTCACCTCAGAAGCCCCAAAACTGCTGACACAGCAAGATCTGAGCAACCACACAGGCGCATGCATGCACACACTCGCACACGCACACTTGGCCTTTGTCCAGTAATTCATACACCAACCTGTTCTGTACCATAACCATTGCACGACTTTATGGTAAACTCACTAAATGTGAGTGGCTGTGTGTTGAGAAACCTGCATGAATATATATCCATACTCACGAGTTAATGCATGTACCGCACCTACACTTTCTTACTTTTGCAGTGCCCTAGCCCTTTAGAAAACTGAGGGAATCGCTGAACAGCCATGCCGCCATATATCACAGAGTCAGGTTAATGACATGGTTCCTTTTCTCGTGTAGATTAGCATAAATAATGCAGATTAGTCCTTCTCTGCGTCAGCATTAATTGCTACATTATGCTGTTGTGCACTTCAGTGAGTCCTGTAGTAAAGACCTCTGCAGGTCCTTGAAAAGCCTGCAAGAAGTTCCACTAAAGAAACTACATGCAATATAAACATAGTCCTCTATGACTAATATTAGACATGTTGATTTGCTATTGATGTATAATTACATCTTACTGTTTCATTAATTTGAAAATTCTACAGTTCTTGACTGATTGAGCAAATCTGAAGTAAACGACTACATGTGATTAACTGTGCACGGTTACTCACTGCTTAACTGCTATGCCTATATCTATAAATACATGTAGAGTTCTAAGACCTTAATGGGTCTCAGGAAGGTTAATACTAGTTATCAGAACAAGTGTGCCTACTAAAGAAGCACATTTTGCCAATTACATGCTGATTAGCTGCTGCAGTGTCAGGCAGGACTGAACGCCTGGATTTCTGAGCACTTCACAGCACACAGATAACGCTATTCCCTACAAACTACTATCTATTCTGCGCTGGCAGTGAGCCAGCATTGCACTTCATGAGCTGCTCCTTCAAACCCAATTCACCTCACTTACCCAGCCTGAATACAAAAACATAAGCCTGTGGCTAGTCACGGAGTACACCCCGATCTGTAAATCCCTGAACAACTTGTTTTACAGCTCCATTCCTCTGCTGATTGTGTGAATGGAGTACAACACATCCCTACTTACTGTTATAAGACATGTTATGCTGCCTACCCCACATACACTGCAGTATCTCTGGCATTGGGCTCGCTTTCTCTGTGTTATGCGACAGTGCTACACCAGGGGGCAGTTTCTCAGATGTGGACTGCTGCAGATGTCACAGACAAGTAGTCATTCTATTATACTTTGTTCAAGCCTGCTTGAAGTCCACGTGAAGGACATATCCATAGCTGGTACATTGGTGCAAAAACTGAAAGGCATGCTGACATACGCTCCGAGCCTCACATTCATCCTTACACAACAAAATTAGTGAATCGGACCAAGTGTATACTTAAATACACAAAGTATAGCAGCTCCTCTATATGAACCAGGGATGCCAAACTCATTTTACATTGCCACATTCAACTAATTATGATCTTCAGTGAGCCAAACCAGAAAAAATCCTTTCTGTCCGTGTAAAGAATTCTAACTACACATTTAAGCCCGGAGAAATCTTAATATTAAAAAAAGAAGAGCAATTTCAACATTATGTCTCAGTTTTTCTATGAGATAAAGACCAAAAAAAACAAAAACAAAGTCAACAGTCAATAGTGAAAAACTGAAACTTTTCTGTAAATTAACCATTTATCTATTACTTATTCACTTATAGTAATTAATTGGTTATAAGTAAGTAATTAAATGGTATAGGTGTAGTATGAATGGCCACGGGGGAGGTCTTTACCAGCAGGAAAAGCTGTAAAACGTATTAAATTTATTCCTTATTTTAAATTTTTCAAAGCCCTCTAGTGGGCCAGTTTGGAATCTTTTCCAAGTTGATTTTGGCCCCTGAAGTCTTATGTTGACACCCCTAATATAAACTATCTAAAGATAAACCAAACTTCATATACACATGTCTATACACGTGTAAAGCGCCAAGTGTTGATTGCCACTGGTCCAGACCGGTGTCACTGATTGCTACCATGGTAACATCAATAAAGCTCGCCATTTGCCAGGTGACAAAAATAATGTCAAACTGACATCACATCCACTTGCCTACAATACCACCTGAGTGTCGCTCCAGCCGGCCAAGTACCTTTTGATTTTTGGAACCTGAGGCACTGCAGGCAATCCAACCAATGCAGGTTGAAGATATGAGTGCCGTATTTTTCTGCCATTTTAATGATATATCAGTACATGAGCTCGGAGATCCACAGATTATGCAGAGAAATAAAAAAAAAAATGAGGAAAAAAAGAATATGCTTTTATAACTTCTATGCTTCTGGTTTTGACTTCTCCTGTACCAGTGACAATATATGGAAATTTTGTCTGAGTGGCAACATCTATCGTTCAGGAGAATACGGATACCCCCACTGTATAAACTGAATGAAATGACCAATGAGCCAAACAAAAGACTGTCCTAACCCTTACAGATTAGTCTAAAGCAATGATGTCAAACTCATTTTATACCGTTGGCCACACACACCACACGTTGATCTTACGTGGGCCTAACGAGCAAAACTTTCTGTCATTGTAAAGATGTTTAACTACAAATGATCACATAGAGAGCTGTGGTAGCTCACCAAACTGTCCTGTATTTACAAAACACATTTTTTGTAAATTCGCAGTAAATGTTGATTTTGTTACATATTTCTTTAGATGGTGTGGAAAAAAAACAGGCACTTTTCTATCATTCAGTTGTTTATCTCCTAGTCAATTCCTTTTGTTTTGCATTAATAGGAAAAGCTGTAAAACTTATGAAAGGATGACCTAATGTTGGACACATCTGATCTAAAGACTCACTTCACTTGTGGGATCAAACCATGAGCCTTTCAGTGACTGTGTTAATGCTCTCACCATGCTGTAATTCTTCTGGAAGAGAGTGCCATCGCTGTAGAACATATGAGAAAGAGCACTTTTGCCCACTGCAGCATCTCCTACGGACACACACACACACACGGAAGAATACAAATATAATGTCCTGTGGTTGTGTTTACGGTGTCGTTTTTGTGAATTAATAATTAATAGTTTAATTTGTGTGTAAGGAGTTCGTTCACGACAAAATTCATAATTAACCCCCCTCATTATCAGGGAGTTTTAGAGTTTACTGTCTGGCTCACCATCATTTCTTTAAGTTGAAACATCATCACTCGGCAGTGATTGGTTTGTGTAAGCTAAATGACTGTAGCTACATGATAAAATAGACCCAACAAACGTCATCTTTCATATTTAGAATAGTATCAGGTTTGTATTTTTCGTCAGTCCTATAACAAGTAGGTTGAATCTGAAACATAAGAAGGACACAGCCTGTGGCTGGGGATGTTTCTGTAGTAAAAGGCTAGCTTTAGCCCCCGTTGCTTACGTATCAGGTGGTGAAAACCTTACCGACCAGCAGACATCTCGCCCTTAACTTGACCATTACATGGGATGACTTCCGGTCTCTGTCAGGTAAAACTCTCTTGAAGCTAATCGAGCTATGTTTCTCTGTTTATCGGTCCATATGCGTTGGATTATCCTCCCTGCAGCCTCGGGAACATGGACACAAAGCGTCTCTTAGCAACCAGCCACGGGGATGTTTCATTGGTCCAGCCGGCGTGGACGTAACGCGTAATCGCGTTTTCATTGGCTTTCTGTGAGGACGTAAAGGAAGCAAAAGGCTACTTTTGCAGAGTGTGTTAGACAGAACTTACTGAAACAGTGTACAAACGTAAATACCAGTGTGCACAGCCATTTATAACACCAATAAGCCGACTTGACAAAAGATTGATGGAGCTTGTTGAAGAACAGAGCAATATCACGTATAAAGCCTGAAGGAGAAAACAAGCGTGAGGTCCTTGCACATTCAGGCAATATACGGTAAGACCGCTAGAGGGCGGAATTTATTGCACCTACCAACGGCGCCATCAATCATGGAGTTCAACGTTGTTGGGTGGTGGTACTGTTATACTGTCGTTTATTCGTGTAGAAGCATTCTAGTGTTTTAATAAGTGCTGTCGCACAAAATAACCCTTTACCAATATTTATTTTCAGCTCACACACTTTATCATATAACGTTGATTAAGTTAATATCATGTTCTGGTTTAATGGTTTAATCACTGTTTTTCCGCCCACCGTCGATAAACGAAGAGCGCGTGACTCTCTGTAGTGGTCCTGAGTACGTCGCTGTTTTTCTTTCTTTCTTTTTTTTTTACTCGGGTGTTTTGACGAGGAGCGCTCCGTCCGAGGCGTGACAACGGAGGCGCGTTCACGGGGTCGCCACCGGCTTCTGCGCTGAACTAAAGGGAGAAAGCATCACTATCTAGCACCATCACAAAGCTTTCTTTACCCACACATAACGGAGAAATATTAGAGGTACATTTAAAACCAACAGCACAAGAGAACAGGTCGCCAAAGGAGACCGGGGGTGGGGGGAGACGCGCATCCCAGCCGTGCAGATTCAGCGGTAGTACAGTAGTGGTGATAGGGAGCAGTTTCGGGGATTTTCCGTTTCGGTTACCCGGTGCTCCACACACCCTGTGCCTTTGAGCCAGCAGCGGGGAGGGAGAGAGAGGAGGAGGAGGACCATGGAGGGGATGCAGGCATACGGAGCCGGGAAAGCCGGAGGAGCCTTCGACCCCGTCACCTTCCTCCAGCAGCCTCAGACCATTCTCCGCATAGTGTCTTGGGTGAGTTGGAGACGTAAAAACGAAAAATAACTTTGTTCTTGGATACACAGTTAGCTACAGAGGCCACCACTTTTTAAATCGTTCATATATGTTGTCAAATATGGGTTTGAATTAGCCGACTGAGGCCCCACACAGGTTTCATTTCAGAGAGAAGCTACTATAGATACTGAAGGAAGCTGTAACATGCTTTGTGGTGTTTTGTTCTTTTAACTTTTGTTTTCACTTGTGTGTTTGGTGCTATTACCTGATCTCACTAATAATATTCTCCTCACGCAGTGGGTTGATGGGTTGATTGAACAGAGTCCCGATCACTGTGTACAAAATCCACCTTCTACAGATGATACATTAGTGACCAGAGGATGTTTTCTCATGAGCACAGTGAGAACACAGTCACACAGTTGTTGGATTTCATAGCAAATAATTTCATAATAACTGTCCACCCTCCGGGCTCTGAGGAGGAGGAGGAGCACTAATGAAAGTAGCAACAGTAGGAGAACACTTTTGACAAGCATAGTAAACAGATGACAACAGAAGTGCTCCCCAAAGTGTAGGCTCCACGCTGAGTTTTAAGGAAAATACATCCGAAATGTATGAAACCGGAGGTTTATTTATTCATATAATTAATCTTTAAGGAAAATGTGCTCGGTATAAACTGAATGTATAACAATCAAGTTCATTTCATTTGACCAGACCATTGTTTTACATTGTACTTATGTAATTACATGGAAAATGTACATGTATTTAAATGAGTTAAAGTCAGGATTTTGGGCAGACTTTCTTCTTTTTAGCGCACTGCCAGGTGGTATTTTATAGGATTTTTGTTTTGGGTGTCTAGTTTTTGCAGCTGTACCTTTTCTGTAGTTTATATTTTGAGAGGAGGAAAATGCATGCACTGTGTGGTGTTTTCATTAGAAAGCATCAAGAACGTTCTCTTAAATTGTTGTAATTAAAGAAAGACAGGAAGTAAATATACTGCATCCATTCATAAACCGCATCAAGTGATGAATATCCAACGGAGATTTATACATTACATTGTTACAGTTTATTTTTTTAGATGAACATTTGGTGATGTGCAGCAATTAGGAAGGCATTATTGCACTTTTTAAAACATTTTTTTCAACAAAATGCAGCAGTGCAAAGGTTAGGCCCAGCAGTCCTTGTTTATGTAAGCTTGTGTAAGCTTTCAAAGAAGATTGCCGTATATCAGAGATGTTTCAAACTTTGGACAATGGGTATATTGTTCAGAACAACTCATATTTTTGTTATTTTTAACATATTTGGACAATAAGTTAACAGATAGTACTCCTCGACTCAGCAAGACGTTGTTGTTTTAGATTTTGAACTATACGATTGATTTTTGACAACAGTGCAATCTATTACAAAGAGCATATTATTATTTCTTTTAATAATAACTTTTTGATGTCTCCTTGTTTTATGCAAAAACAGTAAAGGATGTGGAAAGGTGTACTTCAACATTTTTTAATAAGAAAAATGAGTTGTAGTTTTTTAAATCTAGCACTCATTCAAATTATCTTACGCGTTACTAAAGGCACTTCCTGACCACAGTTGTTGGGATTACCTGAAGGTAACAACCTACTGGGAGAACATCTTACCTTTAGTTATTATTTCTCTTAGTTTACATCAGTAAGAATGTTTATGTGATGTATTAGCCAGCTAGAAGTTGTGTGCTCGCAACAGGTTGGAAGACATGATTGGAGTTTTGGGATTTTGTCTGTTAATGAAAGTAACTGAATGGGTGGTGGTGGTGCTAAAATACTAGTTTATGTCTGTTAAGCTGTGTTATATTTGGCATCATTTTTTTGTAGACGCAACTAAAGAAATGGGAACAAATTTTGTGTTTCTGCCAAAAAATACAATTTAAAATTGTTTTTTCCCCTCAGTTATGTGTAGACACTGTGCTGATTCACAGGTCAATGATAATTGGCTTAACAAACACAAGAAACATTCCTCTGAAAATAAGTGAAAAAGCAGCCACTGTGCAATGAAAGACTCAGAAAGTCTGGAGCACCATTGTTCAAGAGCGTTTTAAAATATCGCAAGAAAGTGTAGCTGCTTGGAAACAAAATAAGAAGAAATGAGAGGTGCTTCAAGACTTTTGCACAGCAATGTAACATAAAATTACAAGGGACTATTTTCTCTAATGTGCCACTAAGCCTTGGCACTCTGCAGCTCGGGATAGCCTTTAAAAGCCTGACTAACAGATTTTTTGTTCCTGTATTACCTGCATCTCTATATTTTCACTGTACTGATTTTGTCTCTGTTGAGGCACCAGTTGGTTAAGAGAAAACACTTGCAAAGATTTTATAGTGTTAAAAATTTAAATTTCATTGTGTTTCCTTTGTAGCGTAAAGTCTGAACTTTAGCATCAGTCAGGTTCTCAAATTTTAGTTTCATCTTAAGAGCCACAGGTTGCTTTCAGAGCTAAAATGTAAGCAGTTATATAATGTCAGTGACCAGTGTTGCGTCAATACATTATGCTTATACTATATAAACCTAAGGTAAGGTTTGTATTGTATTGTACAGTCCTGACACTAAAGTGGGAGCTAAGGTTTTCTTCTTTAAAAAATTATAAATGAAAAAGTTTCTGTGGCCTGAAAGTGCCATAAACTTTCTTTGTATAATTAGAAATACAAAGAAAATGCATAGTTTGTGGTGAAATAAACCAAGTTTATTAACCCGTTAGCCTTAAATAACAAGGCCAGTGGCTAGTGATGTGATATGTCTGTAAATCATGAATTTAATCAATGTAAAGCTTAGTTGTGAGGTCAGATTTTTGGCTGTATACGAGGTATACTAATATGGTTGTAGTTATACAATCTCTATTTATTATCTAGGGTTGCAGTTTTTTCCTTTTTTATTTTCTATCTTCATTTCTTAATCTTTATATTATTATTACTATTTCAATTAACTAAATTACTGCGCTACAAAGGGGGTTAAATCGTATATTTAAACAATACATTTTACTGTTATGTGACTGTTTATTAATGTTCAAGTTACATAGTTGAGGTTGAATGGCTGAAGTTGTTTCTTCAAGCATTCAGTACTCAAAATCTTAAAAGTAGAAACCAAAACAGCACATGTTTAAATGTCTTAATGAAGAGATTTATGGTCCTCAAAAATGTTTTCAAGATCATTTTTAGGTGACAGATCGCTTCAGCAGTGATTTTCTTACACATTTATAATTTTCTATTGATTTGACACTACCGCGAC
This sequence comes from Haplochromis burtoni, assembly GCF_018398535.1. NCBI lineage: Eukaryota > Metazoa > Chordata > Actinopteri > Cichliformes > Cichlidae > Haplochromis > Haplochromis burtoni. The sequence goes on along the minus strand of NW_024582619.1, from coordinate 742,622 downwards.
ATCTTAAGTGACACTAAGACAACACTCTACAGGTATGGAGTGTCTTTATGACTCCTCACCACATCCCCTGTCCAGAGGTGTCATCAGAGCAGCAGCATGTCGCCATAGTAACAGGCATAGCCTAGCTTGTGATGTATCGTATCATATTGAGCCTGCAGCAGTCTGTGGGGGAGGAGACTATAACATTCACCACTTTAAAGGAGACTTCCTTAGTTCATATACTAGATGTCCCAATAGTGTAGCTGTTGTGGCTCTTATTGTGAAAAGGCAGTTGGCTTCAAGTCACACTTTCAATGGAAGTTAAAAACTGACACATGCAAACAAATAAAGTTTCAGCTTTTTCCAAGACTTCAGTGGGTCCTATGCTTCCATATTTGTAAAACACACACAAACTGATGGATAATATGAAGCACGTAAGACGTAACAAACATGTAACAAACATGCATTTTTTTTCACAAATATCTACTTTCTACTCCTGAGGTTGTCAAAACAGCCTCGTTTCTTTAGGTTTGACTCATTTAAGAGAAGATATTGTTTCACATCACTGCATGCCAAACATCCAGTGATGTGACAATCCTGTTAGTATATCCATTACTGTGGATTATTGCATATTGCATACTGTGGATATTAAATAACCAAAAATACATCATTTATGCATCTTATGTCTAACAGTGCACACACATTCCAATAACCCCAAAGTGCCAGGTCCTTCGCAAAAGAATAGCTGGTAGTAATGTCCTTCAAAGAGCTACTTTTTACTTTCTTGATTTGAGTACATTTCAGAAATATACTTTTTTATTTTACTTGAGTAAAGAAGTTGAATTGGTACTTCATCTTCTACCAGAGTATTTTTGATACTAGTATCTATACTACTTAAATAAAGGATGTCTGTGCTTTTGTCACCTCTGACCCTATCCCTGTGCTACATATCATGTTCTTGTTAAACTTGTTCTCCTACGTTCTGGCAATCAGGAGACAAAGAACATCAATGAATTTAATAGACGTGTCAAAACTTTTTCTTCCAGAAAGTGCTTTTTGCTTGCATCTGAAAGATAGAAGTTAACATCTTCAACCTTCAGAGGATTTAACAATATTTTGTTAGCAATTCATTGACAGTGTAGCAGGCCATGCTCAGCAATAATGAAACTTTGTCCCTTCCAATGTGAACATCGCTTAAAGGTCAAGCACTTCTTAGCACTTTCCTGCAAGTCCATTATAGTGATGAACAGTATTTAAGATCCCATTCTGTAAAATTTAATGTCTGTTTGTAATGTAGAGGTAAGAGCAAACCAGGTAAAATGATAATGCCAGAAAGTTGATTCTGTTCATCTGGACGTAGTGTTTTCAGTGGGAGAACGGTTTTGCCACTCATCCAAGAGAATTTTTCAGTCGCAGGTTTCCCCAACCTTATAAACGGTACATTTGCATAATGACTGAAACTAGCACTACTAACGAACTATGGGCTGTAGGTCAGTTTCATGATCATTAATATGCAAATCTTCATGAAGACTGATCAACAACCACTGATCAATGGCCATGAGTGCCACTCACAGAAAGTTGGGAAATGGCTGCAGTCACAGCATTATAAGGTGAACCCTTAGGCCCCCTCCTCGATTCAGAGATGGTCTTGAGTGGCTACTGGCCTGTAGGTGTAAGTAGACTGCAGGGTCCTGGCCTGACGAGTTAGCTCTTATGTGTTGTGCCATCCGCTTCGCCAGAGGTTGTTTGTTTTTTCTGATGTATAAATCCTGGCAATCGTCCTGGCGATTAACAGCGTACACTATGTTACTCTGTTTGTGTCGAGGGACCCGATCCCTGGGGTGGACCAATTTTTGGCGCAGCGTGTTTTGGTGTTTGAAAGCCACACAGGCAGATTGTTTACAAAAAATGCGTCTCAGTTCTTCTGATACTCCTGACATGGAAGAGATCATCACTAAGGGTTTTCAGCTTTTTCTTGTCTGGATCACCCGGAGCTTTCTTTAGGTGCCTTCCCAGCTGGGATAACCACACTTACTCAGGGCCGCTGTATCTGTGGCGATGGTGTTCGCTCTGTGTTGTAGCATACTGATGACACCCAGTTTGTGCTTCAGTGGATGATAAGAGTCAAACCTTAAATTCTGATCCGTGAACATTTGTTTATGGTACACATTAACTTTTAAATGTCCTCCGTTACTGATGGAAATCTCACAGTCTAACAAGTCTAGCCTGTCATATCCTTCCAGGCAAACTTGATGTCTACTGAGTTACTGTGATCAGTCAATTGTGGTACATCCTGACATTTTTACCCAGGTGTCATCTACATACCTGAACTACTGAATTGGTGGTGTTTGTTAGGCTCAAATGTACTAATTCATCCAGGTAAGGAAGTCATTATGCAAATGTACCATTTATGCCGTTGGGGAAACCTGCATTCAGCTGAGACTTAAGAAGTCACTTGGATGAGTGACAAAACGTTTGTTCCAATGAAAAGTCTTCTTAGTCTTCTGGTTTATTTTGGTGAGGGGAAAAACAAAGACACAGATCTATCATTTCATGAAAGGGATTGCTCTGATTTATTCAGATACTGAGACTCTCAAAACATCAACGATATCTACACTTTGGAGCATAATTTCTTCTTTTTAGTCAGCAACTGAGTAGTGACAACAGGAACACCCTGGATCCAGCATTACCCCGTCTTTCTGGAAGGTTTTCCTCTGTTCCTCTGTTTCTTATTTCCTTTTGTCTTTACTTTGAGGAGTCCTCAGCTGCAGATTTAAGTTCCATTACAACCAACCGTTAAACTGAATTTACCTGTTATTATCCTGGTAATGGTCTGTCATTACGTTTTACAGCTGAAAATCATTGTGGAAACAAACTAGGATAGGTAAATTATTGTGCGATTAGGTCGCCTGGGATGGAGATCTCCAATACAGTCACTAAAGTGACTTTTGCATGAAACACAAACATTAAAACATTGAAGTTAGCATCACCGACAGAGCAAGGGTAGACACTTTACGTGATTGGATTTCTCCTTTAAACATTTGTTGATGGGCGACGTCACAGAAGAGCTTATGAGAGAGAGGAGACCAGAATGAATGAGTAAGAAAGAGAAAAGTTTATGAATGTTGGTCGAGGATTCTCTGCCCTCTCTTTTCCATCCATCTCCCACTTGTTCTGACTCATGAGGGCTGAATGTGGAGGTGATAATGACGTGTGTGTCCGCCTCAGAGAATCAGCGCCGCATTTTAGTTACGAGAGTATTGGATGGTGAAAAGAAGAACAGCGAACACAGTGACAGGTGCAGGGAGAGTAACGTGGACGTGATAATTTTCTAATTGAGGAAATGAAAATATTTGGATTTAAGTAAGCGGAACAGGGTCAACCTGACTCACAAAGTAAACATGACATTGTTTGCCTGTGGTTCTACTTTGATCTGTGCATAAAAGAGAATTACTTTCAAAACTTGGATCGATCCCTTGAGTGAAGTTCCTTGAATTCTGCTGCTGTTCAAGGATTCGGGTTATCGCAGGGGTAACATAAAGCATCATATCACTATACACCTAAATATGCTGTTTAGTTTTGTGTTGTGCTCGACTGTGGCACAACACAGAAGCATTTTTATTTTCAGAAGTCAACATGGCCAAAGTAGAACTTCTGTCTGCCCTGTGGATGAAAACGCTGATTAAAGTTCACAATTTAACTCTCAAAAAAGACAAATATACAGTAACATAGAGACATATATACTTATAGGCATGATTATTTTAAATATAAACATGTCTTTAAAAGTCAAACTATTGGACACAGCTGGCTTGAAAACTGCTAATAATGTTACTTATTTCAGCCTGGCCTAAAGTATTTGCTTCCAAGAATCCAGTTTCTTGTCATTTTTTAAAGGGGTCTCAAGAAATAGTTCTTAAGGCTTTCTGAAGGTTATAAAGTGTTTTTGTTTTTTTGTTTTTACATTTTTACACATTCACAGTCCAGTCGGCTCATTTTTGTGACTGCATGTTAAACCACTTAACACTGACCTAGGAATCATTCAAGCACAAAAAAGGCCCCAAACTCAAGGGATAACCCAGCCTGCACATAACAAACAACCTAAGAACAAACCTATTTTAAAGGGTATATTTAGACATTATGTTACTAGCAGCCTCCCAAAGATACACATTTTTCCCTCCATGTCTTTAGTAGAATGTAAAAAAACGCTAAAGATAAGAGTCTCACTGACATAAAATAGCACGTCTGCACCAACAATGTGATTCCCAAAGAGCATTTAGCCAAAGACCTGACATTCCCAGCATGGTGAATCCTATCTAAAAGTGGACATAAACTATGAGCTGCTGTGGAAAATTCTTCTTTCCTGATATTTGCTCTGTAATTAAAACACTCTTACGTAAATAGCGTTGGATAATGTTTTAAATTTAGCCATGATGGTGATTAGCATTGCAGAGGTCAAGAGATTTTGTGCTTGATGAGTAACTATTTTATGTCACCAGCACAAACCCGTTGCAGTGCAGGGCATTCCGTCATCTCCTGATTACTCACACACCCACAGTGTGTCAGCACCTACATGTCAAAATTCAGATGTTGTTCGAAAGCTATTTTAAGAAGCAAGTTGCATTTTTATGTTGTTTGACTGCCTTAATGTGACTGTAGTAGAAATTGTGGACATAAAGTCTGCAGATGTTTGCATTAAATATTCATAAAACTTAAAGCCCTGTCAAATAATGTTTATTATACATCATTCAAATTACTCAGCTTTTTGGCCAGCCAAGCATCCTAAACTCCCCACTGATATAACTTCTTACTGTGGCTGATTTAGATCTTATTATTAAATTCAGTTCACTTATTTCTTATTTATATAATCACACCCATAGTTGCCTCAGTGTACTGTCAGGTTAAGACCCTAAAAAAACAGAACCATTAGCAAGTACTTGGCAACAGTGGGAAGGAAAAACTCCCTTTAACAGGAAGAAACCTCCAGCAGAACCAGGCTCAGGGAGGGACAGCCGTCTGCTGTGACTGATTGTGGGTGATTCTTTTTCTGACTGCTAATATTTGAAATCGCAGTGTAGTGGAAAGTTTTGTTTGTTATAAATCTCTGTTTGGACCTAATTATTAGCATGCATCCAATGCTAAAACAGTTGGAAAATGTAACATCTGTAGTGTAAAATAAGAAGCTGAACGTGGGAACACATCTAATCTGAAGAAACATCTGGTCAAATACAAAATATGTCTGAAAGCTGCAAAGTGTACCGTATTTGAAAGACCGGCAGGTAACATCAACGTGCCTGTTAAGAAGGTGAACCCAGGAATGGTAATGATGATGATGAAAAGCTGTTGTCAGAGAAACGGCTTTTTGACACTGTGCTGTTGACGTTTTAACTTTTAGCATTTGTTTCGCAGCGCTGAAATGTCATATCAGCATGGTATACTGTAAACACACACAAAACCTTAGTATGTAAACATAACCAACAATTGTCTCACACTACCATTTAAATACTGCAGTATGCAAGCACTGTGACAGTGACATCAACATTACGGACAGTGCCAGGCAGTAACCTGCAGCTGTTGTGGTGCGTAAAGTACTGAAAAGGGTACCGCTGGGTACCTGTACTGCTTGTGTTCACAGGTAAATAAAGCCTGAAAAAATGAATCATCTTCTAACTTAACCAACTGATCGTTTTCAGTTTGGTGATTGGTTGAGATTCAATTCAGCATAAATAGTTCATGAGCAGGCTGAACCCTACTTTATTTGGGTATATCATCATAGTGCAGTACATTGATGTAGTTAGTGTCATATAATGCAGGCTGGCTCCAAAAGCAAGTCACTTTCAATAGATTCCTGTGTGTCCAACTTTACATCAGAAATAAATGTATTTACAGAATGGTACAAAAACACTTTTGGTCTCTATGGTTATTTTTCCCATTAGTGATAACCTTATAGAGGGTTGAAGTATATATTGTTAATTATTCTTAAGATTTATAGTTCCTGTTGTTAAGGCGTGGCCCTTTGTAGCCACTGGGCCTCACACCCTTGCTATTTGTGTTGGTGACTTTTGGAGCATTTTGCTTCATGCAAATACCTGATCACGGTTTCCCTTGCAACTTATATGAGAAAAGAGAGTAAACTCTCGTAACTTGAATCATTAAGATAAGACTTCAAATCTCTTTGGCTACAGCCATCTTTGTTCCTTGTCTGTGGACTGGCTGAACACACTACAAAATTGCCCTTTCAGTTTCACTTGCTGTTGCCATTAAAAAAACGTAAAAAGCAGGCCTGTAACTGAATGAGCACCCGTACCAGATTGCAGTGCTACTTTCCCTTGATTCTGTTATGCTTGGCTTTACAAGATTGAGGGACCGTCTGTTTTCTTGCACTGATACATGCTTGTTTTCTGGGCTCGTCTGGTCATGTTCTCACTGACTGCCACCACATTTCAAATGGAAACGAGATAATAATGCCCCCCCCCAAAAAAAAGGCACAGAGCCGTATGGAGGAGAGCATTGTGTGTGTGACTGAGTGACTCGACAGAACAGACATCAGAGTGCCGTTGTGCTCTGAACTTGTGTTTCTGTCTGTCTCATTGTGTACCCTTGGTACTGCAGTGGCTCTCCTTGAATTGTACTTTGACAAGGTCTCCTGTCTCTCTCTCTCTCTCTCATTACATGAGCAGCTGCTGCCATGGTGACAGCAGCAATCAGGTATCCCCAGTCTGGGCTGACATTCTGCAGCAGACAATAAGCCCACACACACACACACACACACACACACACACACACACACACACACACACACACACACACACACACACACACAGAGGATGTAATATCCTCCAGCAGTGATCCTGTATTATGCAGCAGATAGCTCTGCTCACTTCCCACTGTCATAACTTACTTTTACTGATCATTCACTGCATTCGCTTTGGTTTGTTCTCTTCAGAGCAGATAAAAGCTCTGAAGCACATAAAAGGCAAGAATTCGCAGAAATGAACATGTTCTTTCTGGGACGATCTGATTGCATCAACAGTGCTGTCTTCTTTATCTGTACTTACATCATTATGGTAAGCAATAATGGAAATTTCCTCCGTTTTTGCAATTAGATAATATATTAACGTCACTGAGAGCACAGCACACACGTCAGATACTGGTGATGTGCTGCTGAAATGTTTCTTTTTCCTTAGTCCATATTTTAATTACTACCTATATGTCAAAAGAATGGCATAAATCCAAAGGCATTGATGTTAGAAAGCTTTACACTTACTGTCTCAGAGTCAACACGTTCCCCACGTTCCTTTGCTTCTGACAGTTTCTCTAAACAACATGTAACATAAATGGCCATGAAACACAGTGATTGGTCGGGTGTGCCGAGGTTCAAAATAGGCCACATGTAAGCTTTTATCTCAAGTTCTTTTTTATTCTTTAGACAACTGTTTGGACACTTTTGTCTAGTTCTGACCTCGATCTGTATCTACCTATTGATAAAATGCTGTCTCACTTCAGAGGACCTGCACATCCTAATAGTCTAGAAAGCATCATGAGAAACAAATTGTTCTACCCTTATTTCTTTTTCTACCTGTTTTGATGGGCTGGTGTTAGAGCTGGGCTATATCATACTGTTCACAGTAATACCAGTATAATGTTAGGCAACGATAAGAAAATGAAATATCGCCATAGAATATGGGTAAAACGCGCATGCGCAGTGCCTTTGTTTTCATACGCACATGGCGGAAAAAGCATGGCGGCGACGGAGAATGAGAAGGGCGAAAGCGGATCGTTGAATGAAACGGATGAACCAGAATTGGTTTGTAAAATGCTGCAACTTCAGTCGTGTGGAACTGGTTTAGCTTTTGTCTGTCAGATACACACTAAAGCACAGTTTTGGTAGAGCATGCAAGCGGGCTGTTGTTATTACAGTGTTTTTCGGTAAACTCGGCACACTTAAAATAAATCCTTTGATTTTCTGAAAAATCGACAGTGCCCCTTATAATCCGGTGCGCCTTATGTATGAATTCTGGTTGTGCTTACTGACCTTGAACCGATTTTATGTGGTACATGGCGCTCGAAAATCTGTCAAAAAATGTTTTAGTACGACTTTGGTAAGCAAGAAGCCGCACCGCTTGATGGATTGTCGGAGCATTACGGCTATCGTAGGCTGGAGCCTCGCGGAGTGATACGTCCTGTGCTTCAACATAATATTACCGTATTGTGTGTGTATAACCTCTTTTTAAGTTTTGCGGATATTATACATGGTTATGCTGAGGATATGTCGGCCAATTTCCACTGGAAATGCCTTTTGGTTAAACTGTCAGCGAGGAATTTGCATTTTCACTGTTACATTTTTATATAACTTTAATGCACATAAAAACCGGCTGCTTGTTTAAGTGAAAATACATTGATGGGGTTTTTTCACTAATAAAGTTGTGGAGTTGTAAAGTGTTTTGTCTAGTGCCAATTATATCGTCAGTTATATCGTTATCACAAATATTCAAATGTATATCGTGATAAATATTTTTGGCCATATTGCTCTGCCCTAGTTGGTGTGTTCTTGGATGGTGGGCTTACAGCACCAACTGTTTTGTTTGCACAGCCTTAACCTTAAAATTGACTTTTCTCAACTTATTTTCAATGGCATTGGCCCTGTGACAGCTGGGAAAGGCTCCAGCATGCAACCCTGAACTGGATAAGTGGTTAATAAAAATCGATGGACGGATTTACTGCCTGTAGCATGCAGGGGGGAAAATGGCTGCAGTGTGCACACGTATGCACATACTGTAGCAGAACAGCAGTAACCATTAGCACCAGATTGCTCAGGCTTAGATGTTGGAGCTCCACCTGAGCTCTTAGGATTTATCTGCAGAACAACCTCTCAGACCTCCAAGACCCCAGCCAGGCCTCTCAGCCAGGTTTCTCATGGCTTCTGCATCATAACATAGCCATGTTTTTGTGCTGCCTCGCCTTCATCTAATACAGTTTCCACAGAGAACACGTGCACATAGCCTGTGCTTATTTGCAACACAGTGTGCTCATAGCCATTCATCATTAATTAACATGAATTGTGTTCAGGCTGACTGAGAATCCCTTGTAAACAATTATCCTTAATATCCTTAATATTTTTCCTTTAAAAATGTAATTTTTACTACAGGCATAAATATTTGATCAAGGCTGGATCCTGAACAAAAGATAATATGTTCAGATATTATCATGACCTTCCCATTCACTCTTGAATTTTTCTATAAAAGTGTTATCTTTTACCAGATGGGCAACCACCACATGGCTTCACATGGCTACTTAGCATAAGCTCCACTGATACACTACATAGCTGATTAGCTTATTATTCTTAGCTATTTCTGAACCTGTATTTTTAAAATGTGTTTATAATCACAAAACACTTACTGAAGAAAATACATCTAATTTTCCCCCTTTAAGCCAACTTTGCTAAAATTCTCCTCTCTGTGACATCATACAGATCCAAACGTTTAAAAAAGGAGTATTTTACCCAAAACAGAACCAAGAGACCAAGATGCATGTCCTGTTGTTTTTGCTCTTACGTGTTGCTTTCATGTTTTACTCGTTTTTGGTATTTTGAAGGCATCTAAACTACTTGGTTATATTTAAAAATAGATGAAAATGTGGTAATTTACAACTTTACATGTGTGAATTGTAAAAATATTTCTAAAATAAGTTCAAATCAGCGAATGAGTGATTCAACAAAGGTGATAACTTTCACAGGATTTGTTCCTTAAATGTGGGCACGCTATTATTATGAAAAGGCTGCACGTTGCTAACTCACGGTCTGTGCATTTGTGTGTGCATGGCTACTTCTAGTACAGGATTTTGTGAGGTACAGTGAATAGCCGGGTGACATGAGGCCCGGCTCAATTGTCTGGTTCTCAACAATGGATGCAAAAGGCCTTTCAGCCAGCACAACAGCAGCTTTAAATCATTCACAAGCAGACCGATTGAACCATCTGATTTAGGCCTAGGTAGCAGCTGATATGGGTGCTGGTTTGTGGGTGTGTTTGTGTGTAAGTGTGTTTCATTGTTGCAATCACGTGCAAATATCAGAATTTCTGCTTAAAGCTCTAAAGAAGGTCTGAATGGAGAGACACAGCAGCAATTTCAAAGGGAGATTCTCAGGAAGCACATGCTTTCACGCACAAATGCACAAAGTTTCAGAAGCACACACACACACACACACACACACACACA
>NW_024582619.1:640597-732411 GCF_018398535.1 Haplochromis burtoni | reverse complement strand
CACACACACACACACACACACACACACACACACACACACACATCTTGTAATCAGCATCGCTAAAGGGCAATTTGTGAGGGACCCTCTGATGGTCACAAGACCAGAGACAGCACGTGGGATTCTTCACAGTGCCTGCTTTCACCACATTCAGAAGCCTTGTGATCTCTCTACAGATTAAGCAGGGTGGGGTACCTTCACCTCACCCAGGCACACACACACACACACACCCAAAGAAGTCAAGTCACATATGAAACCATGTCACACTATTCACTGGTTATGGTTTCGAAGCTCTCGGGAAATGTTTAGGTGCAGTTCACATTTTTTTGTGCATTTTTTAAGGGTGTTTTTGTGGATCAAGCTCGAATCGTTACACAAGCCTCGTCGGACTTTCGCTGCAAGCAGGAGAGAAAAGCTTTGTAATTCAATCTGCCCCCTGCCATGTGATACCAAATATAATTGTGATCCTGAAGACGGTGCGTGTTTTCCTTCTTAGTGAACCAGGTCACGCCGAGTCCAATCTGTATTTCAAGGAATAGCGTTTGTGCATTCAGTGTTTGTGTCTTTGAAGCTGTAGCTGGAAAAGAAAGAAGAAAAAAAAGAGTTTGAAAGATGAACGCGAGTCCCTGGCGATGAGTTTATTTCCCAGTGCAGATTCTCCGAGCATTTCAAATCCAAAGTGTGTCACATCACTAAAAACTTGTGGCCCTGCAGGTACTTTTGTCCCTGTTACAGATACTCAGACTCCCTTCTGTATTCAAATAAAAAAGTTAGGGGCCACAGCTGTACATGTTTCATAGATTACTGTGGAATCCAGTCATGCTCGCAATGTGACAGAATTGAGTCAACAGAAGGTGAGGGGTGAACCAGAGACATTGTAATATTGCCTGTATGTTAATCAGAAGGAGGAGACATGACAGTTAAAGATTCCTGAATGGGAGGCTGGAAGGCTTCTGTTATGGAAAAAATGGTGGTGGAAGTGTAAATTCCTTCATGTGGGACAAAATCATCAAATCTTATAAGCTGTTCTGGTGACTAGTGCTTTAAAAGCATCTTCAAATCAATGTATAAAAGTCAAGTAGATTGATTTAAAAGATTCAAAAGAATCTTTATGGTTTCCTTTACTATATAATAGAGGCGATGACCCTGCAGGTAAGCATGTTAGCAACACTGCGCTTATCTCTTTAAAAGATAAAAGAAGAAGAAGAAGAGTGTGCACGTTTGTACTTCACAAATATCACCGAGGACCCAGAAGAGTAGAGTTGATGTGTCAGGCTGGGAGTTAGACCAGGCGGTGAGTCTGTGTATTTAGGGTGTAAATGATCCTCACGCTTCTCCAAACAGACACATTTTGAACAGTTACTGTGCTGGTTTTGGCGATGACACAAAGGTAAGAGAGAAACACAGAAGTGTTGTGAATCCTGCAGTTTTTGGCCTTTTTCGAAATCATCAGAAATCATTTTGGACACCACGTCTTTTATTTTTATTGCACGTGCAAATATGCCACTTTTTCTTTAGCTTTAAACCCAGCGCCACAAATCCGTTGTGTCACATGGAGATTAAATAAATGAATAAATACATGCAGCGTGTTTTTATAAGAGGAAAGAGACTGAGTGAGCAAATAAAGTTATTATTGCTCTGACAATATCCCACATTATGGGATTGGCCTTATGCCTGTGCGTTTGTGCTGCAATGCTTGTGTGTGTGCATTTTCTGACCTGAGTCGTTAAGCCAGCCCTGTGAAGCAGTGGACAAACTGTGCGTGCATTTGAGCTGTATATGCATGAGTATGTGTGTCGGAGCGTGCTCCTTTTTCCTGAAGAATGCTTGTGGGCATAGGCAGGGCCAGTAACGAGGGGAGATGGGAAAAGACGAGGGGGAGGGAGCAATGATGCAGCCGGTCTAAAAATAGCACCGCCTCCATGCCCCTTCTACCCCCGATGCTTCTCTTTGCTTATCCCCTTCACAATCCCACCATCTCCTCCTTTAGTTCTTCATCATGACAACAACAAAAACTGCAGGTAGATGAATGATGGGATTGAGGTGTTTGAGGTGCTACTGCCCTCCCCCATACATCCTTTAATCAGAAAGAGGAGTGCGTGGCATGGGCCAGAATCCAGAGTGGCATAAAGTGGACCGAGGGAGGAGCGAGGAAACAGAAAGGTTGCGCATGCTTAGTAACAAACTGTTAGAGTTTGCCATCGAGACGCAGATTTAAATGCCAGCTTTCTCTCTGTGCTGGAGCTTTAAAATGGAAATAAGAGTTTGGCTTTTGTTGCTGTGTAGAAAAAAATGAATGAGTGTTACTCTGTTTATCTTAACATAGTCTGCTGAATCACTTTTATTAATGCTTATTAGTATAAGTAATACAGCCAGGGAAGGTCAGATTGCTCATAAGCTCATCACCAGTCTGTCAAGCTAACACTGTAGGTGAAAGAGACGGTGGCCATTATTCTGGGGATTCAGGCTTTTTGTCAGAGGCAGGGAACATTTTTTTTGATACAAGCTGCTGTTGAACAAAAAATAGAAATATGCGATGAAACCATGACAGATATTTTTAATAAACCCAGGTCATTGTCCCAGACTCTGTGTCAGTCTGCTGTGCCGTCCACTTAAATGCTTATTAAACATCGAAATACAATCCTCCACGATCTGTGAAGGAATGAAAGCATTATTTAAAAACATAACTCATGAACATGTGCATGGTCATATTCATGGACATGGATTCAATTGTTTTGTCTTTTGTTATGACCCGAGTGAGACTGTTCACAGTGTTAACACCATCACAGTGCAGAGCCGCATCACTGACATGCAGAGGTGGCACAAGTATAGACATTTTGTCCTTAAGTAGAAGTACAGGTACCTGTGTCAAAAAATATTCTGGTACAAGTTGAAGTACCGATTCAACTTTTTTACTCGAGTAAAAGTGAAAAATTACCAGCTCTGTACTCTGTGGCTGGGCGTGGTCTTCTGTGGTGGGGCGTGGTCTGTGGTGCTGCTGCAGGGGAGGTGGACGCACCATCCTCAATCCCGCCTCGCCGGCTTAAAGTCTGCACTGGGTCCTGCAGTATTGGTGTTGGTGATGTGTGTGGCGGCAGCTGTAGAGCTGCAGCCGTGTGTTGGTGAAAGTGTGCAACCGTGAAGGTGTTAATAAAGTGATGCTGAAAAGCACAAGCCTGTGGTCGGGTCCGTCGCTAATGCCACATACTCAAAGCACGACAATAAAAAGTAGCTTTTTGGAGGACGTTTCTAGCAGCTATTTTTGTGCAAAGCTAACTGGACCTTGTGCTATGTTATTGTTATAATAAAATAATATTAGTAGATAGGAATACAAGTTTAATTTCAGTCTAAATTTCATTTCTAATAAAGGTACTCTTGAATCATAAGAAGAACATGAGCAGAGAAAAAGAAGCAAAATAAAAAAATTGCTTTATTTTCTGTTGCCTGCCTTGTAGAGGGTGACTTTGCCTCTAAACAGGAAAAAATGTAGGAAGGGGTTAAAGTGGGATTCAGCAGGTGGGGGAATCAGATGTAATGGCTCAACGTGAGGGAAAGAATCACAATTTCTATTGAGAGCTCCGGTAGATTTTCTTGACGTGCACGCTGTGATCAGCTGATTTGCTGCTCTTTGCAAATTTACAAAACTGATTTCAACGAGATGTCAGCAGACGTTTCACGAGTTGCCCTGGCAGATTTCCATCCTCTGACAGTATACTGCAGAGTCCTTTCACACAACCTTTAAGTAACACGGTTATTCTGTCTCAGATTGATTTGCAGCGTGTTTCACAATATGAAGAAACACAATGCCACATTCAAAAACACGAGGACTTACATGTAAGCTTTAACTTTACAGTTTATCAAATACGACTGAGCATCCTTACCTCTAAATCTAACCTCCCTTCGTCCTCTCCTGTCCGGTCTTTGAGTGGAGTTAGCGCTCCCTCTCTTTTCTCTCACTGTGAAATACGGCGGATCGTAAGCTAGCAACACAGCGTGTGTGTTTGCTGATGTTTGATGAGGTGATATAAATGTTACATTTGTAATTACCTGCCATTTATAAAAGTTACTTCCTTTATGCTCGCTGGGTAAAGGCTCTCACTGTGGTTTGCTGGAGTCCCAAAGTCTTAGGAATGGCTTTGTAACCCTTTATAGACCGACAGACGTCACTGACTTTGTTTCTCAGCCTTTCCTTTAGAAAAAGCACGAGTCATGATGTGTTGCTTTTTGCGATCTTATAGCCTGCTTGTCATTGTCAGACAGGTTTATCTTTGGGTTATCTTTTTCTATTATTAACATTTGTTTGATTATCTGAAACAAAGTAAGTAAAGTCTGACAAATATGCAGACGACTTAGAAGTGCAGTTGTTTTTATCAGTGGGACGCTATAGGTTAAAGCTTCACAACCCACAGATAAAAAATGAAGTCATTGTGACTTGATTTTAAACTTTTGTCCTCCACATAATCTAACTGATTGTATCTAAAGAGAAAAGAAATGCCAGTCTGTCAAATTTAATAGAAAGCAAGAACTCAATGTCAAATGAAATCGGGGTTTCCCAAGCGTGGACCGGACAGTAGAGAGAAGCTGAAGGGCTCAAAAGCAGATAAAGAAGGAAGGAGCTGAAGAAAAAACTGTGCCGTAATCCCACCGTGACTGGCATCCCTGTCTCCTCCTGGCCCGGTAGCTAGCCTTCATGATCAGGGCTGTCAGAGGAGGTACACTTTGCTTTGTATTCAGTCTTTGTATCACTGTCATTTATCTCACACCCAGAGACACGACAGCTGGGTAAACTGTACACACCAACCCAAGGTTCAATTCTAGCTTTTTATCTCTCTTTTTACACTGGATCACATTTAGAGATACCCTCTGAATCCATCACTCACCACAGCAAAGACCACACACAGACAAACATAAACACACTCTGCCTCTTATCCAGACAGAAAAAGCTCCCGGGAGGTTTGGTCTGAGGGTTTGTCAGCTGGATGAAGTTGTCTGATCTGCTGTTAGCAACTAAAAGTAGCATGCTACACAGTTTGTACTGCATTTGTTGCCATGAGAATATTGTTTCGTGATACTGCACTGAAGAGGAGCGAGGAGAGAGGGATTTGATGATATCTTATTAACCTGCTCCTGTTATTGACTCCATTTTGTATCCCTTTGGGTGTGCGCTCCTTGAGGCAAAGCGAGACAGACGCAGAGAGGAAAATAAGGGAAAAGACAAAGGAGAGAGGGCTCAGATGCTATCACAGTAACCTTGTCCTTTCTTTGGCTCCATTTTACCACTGTCAGGGTCCCTGCCTCGACCTTAACAGGAAGGATAAATCCTCTCCAGCATGTTCAGCTTTACAGAAGATCAGTATTACAGTGCCAGTAGCAAATACCTCCAAAATGACATTGAAATGATGTTTTGTAGTAGATGCAGTGCAGGAGCAATGAATGCTATTGTTTTGGGTTAACATTATAAGCATGTGCAGGCATGCCAAAGAAGATTATGTACAGGAAATAGTGGATGAAAGAAAATGGATGGATGGATCTCCCAAACTGCAGCTCTTGCATGATGTTCCTGGTCTGCAGTGGTCAGTATTTATCAAAAATGGTGTAAGGAAGGAACAGTGGTGAACCAGCAACAAGGTCATGGGCGGCCAAGGCTCACTGATTCACGTGGAGAGCGAAGGTTGACCTGAGCTACTATAGCTCAATAGTCTGTGTCCTCCTCTCCATTACATCTTCAAAACGGTCCAGTTTGCTGCTAATCACAACAACCAGAAAGTTTGCTTTTGTGTGTTGCTGTTGTGTTAAATTGCAGTAAAGAAATGCAGCAAAATGCCAGCTTCTCAGAAAAAAGAGGCATGTGAGCAAAACTGTTTGAAGAAGACATGAGAAATGTTTAATAAATGATAACTGCAGGATTTCTGTGACAGTATGGGCTGAAAACACCAAGCTAAAGCTATTTTTTCATTACCCAGTCAGTCCAAATATACCACCCTACTGCAGCAAGTAGGAGTTTTATGGCCTGGAAATGGCTTTTATGAAACACTCAGAAAACATGCAAACATAGAAGGCAGCACTGGAGCACAAATATAAACTAGAGATGGCACGATACCACTTTTTTATGTCCGATACCGATATCATAAATTTGGATATCTGCCGATACCGATATGAATCCGATATAGTGTTTTTTAATCAACAAAAGTGTTTTTTAATATCTTGCTGCATTTTGTATAGGTTCATACTCAAGTTTAAATAAACAACAACACTAAAGCTATTCTGTTATACCTGTATGTAAAAATACACTGCACCCAAAATATTTCATAGTTCAGCAACACTGATCAATCTAATAAACTTAAACCTGCTCCATCCTCCCTATTCTGGTATTTTAAAGAGTACTTAGCAGAAATATTAAGCAGCCTAACTAATAGGGTTCTAAAACTCCCAGCCAAAAAAAAAAATAATAGGGAACCACCCTCCACCTCATGATGCTTAATCGACGTAATCAACTTTAATTTGATGCAGTTTGGGGGAAAAAATGCACAGAAATCAATTATTTTTCAAGAATAATTAAATAGATTCAACATCTTGCTTCAACAGAACTGCAGACTGCACAGATGGTATCTTCCCAGAGGAAAAAGTAATATAGCTTACTAGGGTATATTAGACTTAACTATATACAGTAATGGACTTTGGGTGTAAGATTCAGATAATTATTTATTAAAAGTTCAACATTTTAAATGAGAATGAGAAAGAAAAGTATATCTTTGTGCCCCCTTTTCCCTGTTCATGCCCTATCAGCCCCCCTGGCTAAACTTTGCTAGATCCGCCCCTGCACAGTTACCAGCGTCAGCTATGTAGAAAAAGATCCTGGTGTAGAAAGTAATATTAAATAAATTCTAAGAACAGCTTATTAAGCTTAAATGTGCTGCTGTTGTTCAGCTGCTGGTTTCCTCTTTCTGGCGCGAAGTGGGCAATAAACAAACAAGAGAGACGGACTCGCGACAGAAAAGCCGATCAGCTGATCATTAAGCAGTTTCACGATTGAAGTAGCAGCAAGAAGAGGCAGTCGCTGCAGGTATTGGTTGTTAAGCTTAATGCGGGAATGCTTTACAAACATTCAGAGATGAACTTACACACTTGCTTTACTTCTCTCTGGGATCACTTTCTCAGAGATGAAATGCTGGTTTGGTAGCAGGCTTCAAATACACACAGCCGCTCTATCACGTGAGCACACTGCTCCGACGTGCTACGGTTATGAGCCGAGTTACGCCGTGTTGCAAGTTTTGTGAGGTGCTTTTTTTATATTTAATGGATCGGATTACATTTTTTTATTTCTCTCCGATATCCGATCCAGTGATTTACGTCAGTATCGGACCGATACTGATATGTGATATCGGATCGGTCCATCTCTAATATAAAGCAGGAAAGTCAGATTGATGGTTCTCTTGCTATTTACACTCAGTCAGCAGCATGGAAATATTATAAGGATTGACACAATCTTGGTAAAGACAAACAATGACATACGAATGGTTGGTTGTCTCTGTAAAGAACTAGTGACACTACACGGGGTGTACTACACTTCTCGCCTAGTGCTGTCTGGGATAGGCTCCAGCCTTTGGCAATGCTGTGTGGACAAGAAGTTAAGAAAAGCCATACATAATAGTGGCATCTGTTTGTGAAGTTCCCAGAAAAGTTTGACGTGTACGAAGTGGGACGCCATTTGAAAACTCGACTTTCAACTTTTGAGCAACCAGGTGGAGGCAAATGTGACGACACTCATTCCAAATGCTCAAAATATGGAAACATTGACTTCTGAATTCAGTAGCAAACCTCAAAGCTGCTTTACATATAGAAGCACTTTACAGAGCCACTATGGTACACACTCAGTTCAGATGTTCTAAAGGTGCTGACATTAAATTCTGTCTTGTAAACTCTACCACAGTCCTAAAAGTCATATCTGTTCGTGCATTTTCATCCCTTCTTCTCTCCTTTCCAGCTCTTCTCCATTGTGATCTTCGGCTGCATCGCCAATGAGGGCTACATCAACCAGGCCAAAGAAGAGGAGGAGTACTGCATCTTCAACCGCAACCAAAACGCCTGCAATTATGGGGTGTTTATGGGCTCCATGGCATTTCTTTGCTGTGTGGGCTTCCTGGCTCTGGACATCTATTTCCCTCAGATCAGCAGCGTCAAAGACCGCAAGAAAGCTGTGCTGGCTGATATTGGGTTGTCAGGTAAACACATTGTCTTTTCATACCGTATTTCTTTACAATACTTTATAGTTGTGAAGTATTTTGTTTGAGTTTGGATTTTACCTTCAGATGTGCTAAAGCCTCAGCTACACAGACTTAGAGACTGGTTTGGGGAACATGTGCAATTACATGCAAGTTGGTGAGTGGTTGCTGTCTGTCGCCGGGTGATACTGGCCGCAGAGACGGTGCTGCACCAAAAAACTTGATTGATTGGTCGGTAGCAGATTGCCAACTACTCATAAAAATCCCGCCTTACTTCTACAAGTCAAAAGGTGCAAGTTTTACTTTGAAGGTGAGCGTGCTACATTTCCAGTTTGCGCCACACTTTTTTCAGTTTCACAGTCTTGCTTGGGGAGTAGTTGGCAAGTGTTTGCAAACAAGACTTCATCTTCCATCTACAATACAGTAACTGTGGGAATCTGCTAGCAACCAAAGCAATCACAAGGGTATTTGCACCGTATACCTCTTTGCGACCAGTTTTGCATAGCAAGCGTCAGCAACCACTTGCTATCTGTTCATGGAGTCCACATTTCTTCCAAGCAACAGGTGATTGCCAATGAGTCTCTGGGTCTGTTTGTCTGGAGATCAACAAAGACTCCTACAAACAGCTTTCATAAATACCTAAATTCACTTCCCATGGATGTTCGAACCAAATAGGCCTTTTTCTGTGCAAATTATTCCAGCCGCTCGAAATATACTACCTAACGAAAACCTGTCAGCGATTTTTGTAATGTATAAAAATGCCGTGCAGTTAGGTTTTTACAACAAAAGGAGAGATGTGTGACAGGGATAATAAGTAGACAAGTACTCATCTGACACTAACAAGTCTCTGAGATGTTGTGCGTTGGCGTCCCTGACAGTGGCTTCCACTACTTCTCCACTGCACTGCTACTGCAATGAACTCAAATATAATGACAGGACAGTGAAGTGTCGGATCGGTTAATGAGGTAGTTCCTGTCACAGACAGAGTTCGCCCTCCCTGTTTTCGTCACCTACACTCTCTGACTCTCTGATTTCTCTTGCCGTATCTGTTGTAATATGAGATGGTTTCCACACTGAAGAAATAAGGGAACCTGATAATCCCTGGGCATTTCTGATTAGGCTTTATACATTGCCTCCACACTCCAGCTCTTTTAATTTCTCTCTCGTCTTCCAGTTTCCCCCAGCCAGCAGGAAAGAATCATATCTGATTTTATGAGTAAATCCTGCTGTCTGACTGCTCATCTTGCGTACCACAGGGCTCATTTTGGGGCCCATTGCTGTTCTCAGTTGATTGCCTCCACCTTTTCATTCTTATGCTGACTTAATTACCTGCTTTAGTCATCCAGCTGTGGTACCTGAGCTTTGTTTTTCTGCACTATGTGTTCGACAATTTGAGAAATATCTCTTTTTTTATGAGAGTTTTCAGTAAAACTGTTCTTGTTTTGTTAAACAAATGGCAGCAGGAACTTAGCCTAGCTAAGCTAAAAGAGTTGAAACAGGTGGGAACGTTTAGTTTGGCTTAATTACAGTTATACAACATATTCATCAACCAGTAGCTTATAGGTGAAGGTGGTGATTGGCTGAGTTTTGTCACCTTTATAAGACAGCTACCTATTCTCCCCTGCTGTTAGTGCATATTCTAACTAAACAGCCATGCAGATGTAATCTAATCAAGTAAGTACTGTAAATACTTAAGCTAGTCTTTTAACAGATGAATTCAGTTGTAAACATTGTAATTTGCTCATATTGAGTTGCAACACGAGTTCCATTCTGTTATTTTGGAGTTAAGCAAGAGGAATTTCTTAGTAATTTTACTCCGAATCTCTGTTTTTTTTTTCTTATTCCAGCATTCTGGTCCTTCATGTGGTTTGTGGGTTTCTGTTTCTTGGCCAACCAGTGGCAGGTGTCTGAGGACAACCAATTTAAGGAGAGAGGGGACGCTGCCCGAGCAGCCATAACCTTCTCCTTCTTCTCCATCTTCACTTGGGTAAGGAGCTTAATGGCCTGATGCGGTGCTGTAACCAAAGACGGGACTGACAACCTTAAACCTTGAATCTTATTTGGCTTTTATCCTCAGCTTGCTTATATAGCCAGGGAGCTATATAAATGTGTCTCCCTTCATCTTTTTTTTTAGTACTGCTTACTGTTTCTGACATGTGAACTCATGACTCTATAAATATTGTTCCAACAGGGGGCCCAGGCTCTCTTCTCTATGGAGAAGTTAAAGAATGTGTCATTTGAAGAGGAATACACCAAGCTGTTCCCTCCTCAGCCTCATCAGTCTTTTGTTTGACTTTATCTTCTCTCTTTGTTGCCCTAACCATCTGCAGCAGGTCCTACACGCTCCTCTTTCTTTACTGACACTGCACTTGATTTGGGCGCCCTCTTACAGCAAATACTGCCGTTGCTGACACAGAGACATAAAAGCAGACTTACTAATCCAAACACCTCCAAACACCCACATTAACAAGCAGGCTGACCTTATCATTCATCAGCGCAAGACACTCAACAGCTAAATTTACACGTGCAGCTCTAAATATCTCAGGTGTGAAATCAGAGCTTTTTCTGTTGGAATTTCATGAAAGACTCATTTTATTTAAGAAGAAAAGCTTCACCAAATTTATTTTTTAATTTTTTTGTTGAAACAGATGTTACAGTCAGCGTCTGCAACACCAAACCTGGAGCCCTGAGCAATTGCTGTCTCAGTTTTTAGGACTGGACACCGTTTTTTCACGTCCTTAATTGTAATGAGTTTTTATAAAATTATTAATTGCTTACACCCCCACCCCCTAATTTTCAGTTCCTCACTTAAATGAATAATTTGATATATACTTACTCACAATCTAGAGCACATTGCAGTGTTGAGATGGTTATTTTCAGATATACTATTACACAGATATGTTGCACTCAAAATCCTCGATTGAAATCAATGGGAGAATTCGACAGCACTCAGACGTTGGTGGAAGTGTAACTTATAGGGGATGTTTTAAGCCTTTTCTGTTGTGTAAGATCTGATTGCTGACTCTATGTACTGCTGACAAGTGAAATGAAAGCTAATTTAGCTAATGCTTAGTAACACCAAACTTGTTTCAAGATGACCGACTTTGTTTATGTGCTGGACAGTTTCTCCAGTAGAAGGACTTCAGGCTCAATCAATCAAGCAGAGAAATGTTAAAGAGCTTTCTGTTGGAAGATGTTAAGTTCAGATGGAGCGAGAACTGTTTCGCCTCGTTTACAGTGAGAACACAAGCTAAGCTGAGTCGTCTCGCTACAGACTCCAGCATATTTAACACATTTTATAGGGGTGTCAGTTTCCTCTGTGTTTGCACACACAGACTCCCTCTTTCACTTTCATTTTATTAAATTTAGATGGTAGAGGTGTGTTAGAGCTTCAATTTTAGTCATTTAACATTTAATATTCATTGTCTTTTATGGCTAAGTTTTATTATGCGGGTGCTAATAAAATGTTCTATATTCATATTTACAAAAAAGTCTGAAATATTCAGGGTTCAGTCCATGTAACTCAGACTGCAATGAGTGCAAATTTCCTCTAAGTATGTGCTGTGGAACATTTTCTTTTGGACAGTTAGCTGGCCTGATGCGCTGTCATGTATCGACTTATAAAATCAAAAAAGGTTCAAAAGTTCTGCAGCTATTCAAGTGTCTGCAACATCTGAGCAGTCGATAATAAAGAAAATCTCCTCGTGTAACTTGAATCATTTTAACTTTCTCTGTGTTGCTCTGTTTTACCTCTGGCTTGTCCCACGATTTCCTTTCTGAATTATCAACACAAGGGGAACTCGTGCTCTTCTTCTAGAGCTACACAATGTACGAGCAGCGTTTTTTGTGCTGCTGCTTGAGGAAGTAATTCACTGTGACTGATTCACTAAAGCTGTCTAATAATGTTGTCAAGCTTTCCAGCCAACTAACCACTGTGTCCTCCTGTCTTTTGTTGTCTGACCCCTCCCTTCCTCACACTAACATCGTCACGTCTCTGTTTCATCATCTGTCTTCAATCGCCTCCTATTCATCTCCTCGTCCTTTTCCATTTACGATCCTCATCGCCAAGGCGGGCCAGTCTTTCCTGGCCTTCCAGAGATACAAGCTAGGGGCCGACTCGGCCCTCTTCTCCCAGGACTACACAGACCCCAGCCAGGATGCAGCCGGAGCCCCTTACACCTCATTCGGTGGGGATGACCTGGAGAGCCCGGGAGGAGGAGGAGGCCAGACCAACAGTGACGGGGCCTTCGATGGATCCGGAGGCTACCAGCGTCAAGAATACTGAGATGTTAGGAGACATTTATGTATGCTGATGAAGTTGTCCAAGGTTTCTACTTCAAAATAATATTTGTGCTGTTTTGTGTTACACAAGAAACACTGAATCCATTACTTGGTGTATTGGGCAGATCTTTTATCACATCCTAGATCCAACAACCTCAAGTTTTGAGTTGCAAATTTATTGCTACAATTTACTGTTTTTATTGTTACGCGCAGGGGTTAAAGTGGGATCTGGCAGGTGAGGAAACCTGAAGATCGGATGTAGCGGTGCAGCATGGGGAGAAAAGATTTACTTTGAAATAATTCACATAAAATCCTTGTTTGGTTTTTGAGTTCCAGCAGATTTTTCTTTGTGTTCATGCTGTGACTCGATATTCACTGTTATTCACAAGATGTAAGCAGCTGCATGTACGGCTGATTTCACCTAGACAGTAAAAAGTTAGTATAAAAAGATCGGATTCTATGAGTAAGTGTGCACCACGCAATCACCTTAAATGTAAATTGATGTCTGCTACACCTGATGTAAGCTAACACCACAACACCACAGCCTATAACAGTCTAACACAGTGCATCATTGTAAGCTCTATCACAGAACTGCAAACTAACTACACTAACCTGCAGTCTTTGACTGTCTAAAATGAGTATACTTCAATTAGTTTGACAACACGTGTAGATTTTAAAACTCTGAAACCAATTTTATTACAGCTTTAAATTTCATCTCAGAGATGAAATTCTCTCTGGGAAGTACACTAAGTTGCTCCATTTATTCTCCTCGTCTTTAGTGCGAGGAAGATGCGGAAGTACCACGACCACAACTTTACATCTGCACCATGAACACATCACAGGGATGAGAAGGAAAAGGGGACGTGTTAATGTGTAAAAGCTCTGTGGTGTGTTGTTATTTTCTTACTACTGAGCAAGTGTCTCCAGGCCATCACTGGAAGTAACACCAGGCTGAAGCATAAGAAGAATGACTCATTCCACAATCATTTATTATTTATTAACTCAAGGTACCAGAAAATTGTTAAGACCCACTTTAACCCCTGGTTATGTGCACAAAATAATGTGCCTGTGACAATAAATAATGTAAAGAAAACATATTATTAAAGGTCAGTACAACAAAAAAAGAGCGTACTTTTAAAAAGAACAGGGAGAGATTATGACATTTTACATTTAAGACTTACACCAACGATCAGCTCAGTTGACTTTGTGATCTTAACAACAGCTTCTGCATTTAGGTGGTGATTTTTATCCCACGTGACAAACACTGTAGTAATCAGAAGAAGTTAATGTCATCAATTCTGGCAAGTTTATCTGTCTTTTTGTCAAAAAAAAAACCTCCACAAAGAAATCTTGGGCATCCCCCAGATTTTGGATGCATAGGTAACAGGTGGTGATCTCAGGAAGGTGCAGTTAGGTAGACAAACATCAGTGGGTTCACTTCATCCTTGGGAAGGAGCTACAGAGTGCAAACACGCCAGGTTTTACTGGAGGTGTTAATTCGGGGTTTGGGGGCAGGGGGTGGATTAGAAACTATCGGCAGGTCACCCTGTAGCTGATCAATGCTTGTGACCACACTGCCTTCAACTTGTGAGGTCTTCAGTCGGTCAGCAAAATAAGTGCGATAGCTAAAACGCTCCCAAACAGACACGCACGCACAGGTTCACAGCCTATCGATGCTGCGAACACAAGTTTTTGCTGACAGAACTCGTCGATGGGCCATTACAGGATATCAGCATAAATAAACAAGCAGCAG
Source organism: Haplochromis burtoni (assembly GCF_018398535.1). Lineage (NCBI taxonomy): Eukaryota > Metazoa > Chordata > Actinopteri > Cichliformes > Cichlidae > Haplochromis > Haplochromis burtoni. The sequence goes on along the minus strand of NW_024582619.1, from coordinate 718,158 downwards.
TGGCGTATCAGGCAACTCATCCCCTCCCCTGTATAATGAGACTGTTTGTATTGAAATTTGTCCTTTTTTTCTTTTTTCCTTGAAATGTTTTTATGTTTCCCTGTGAAGCTTTTTCTGTCCTCAATTGTTGCCTTAGTGCTGACTGCCAAGCAGAATCCATCACGCAGGAACACAAGCCTCCACAACACACTGATGCCCTCTTTCAAAGTCTTAATGTACAGCAAAACGAATTTGGTCCTGTTTTGTCCTTGAGCACGTCAAACCACTTTACAAAAGCAAGCGTTTGTCATCAGTATAGAGCGTTCCTTATCAGCAGGTCTGCGGAAAACTTGTGTGTGTTTTCCGCTCGTTGTCAACAAATCTGCAGGCATCCTCAATATTTATGAACATGCATCGCTCCATTTTTTGTGCTCCATTTTTCTCCAGTGTATCTGTCTGTATAAACATATGTAAATCTATAATTGAGTATATAACAGTGTTTGAAAAAGATTCTGCTTTATTTTAGGGCATTAAGTTAGTTCTATATTTAAAAAAGACAAAAGAAAGAAAGCTCTGTGGTCTGTTGAGTGTTATTGTGATAAGATATATGGTGAGGTTATCCATGCCTCATCCTTTGTGTTGCTCTCGAGGTAAGGAGAAGTTTTTATTTTGGGGATAACAATATTAAATATTAAAATATGCATACATATATATGGCTACGGAAAATGTGACCAAATTATCAAAGTATATATGCACATATATACTTTATGCTGTACATCTGTGTAGACGTAGAAATGTGTGATGTTCCTCTGTGAAATGAAGCAAATTAAGATTAAAGAAAAAACAATTGTGTACAAATGTATGTTTCTGATGTGGTTTTAACCAATAAAAATAAAGAAAATACTGAACAAAAATGCAAGATGAGATGAGAATCTCTGGTGTTGGATTTTTGGATTACAGTACTGTGCAAACTTTATGAGCCAACCCTCAGAATTAAAATACATTGGCAGTGTGTGTGTGGTTGTTTTTGTGCTGAAGAATTTATCCTTTCCCAATCAGACGCTTTCCCGATGCTATTGCATCTGGCTCAAGCTCTAATAGTACTTCTCTGAGTTCATAATTTTAGCAATTTTGACAAGATCCCCACAGCTCTGGTTGAAATGCTGCCCCCCCCCCAAAAAGGACAGAGCGTCCACTGGGTTTTACAGGTGGCTGTAGACACTCACTGTGATACCTGTTGGCACTGATTTACAGTCCAATCGTTTTTTTCTTTTCTCTTCCCTTCCTTAAAAATGGCTTCTTGTCAGCCACCCGTTCACTCAAACAGTTTCTGATGAGGTTTCGTTGAACAGCAGATGGATCAACGAAATGACTTACAGATCTTATTCATCTCGTGTAGATATTTTTTAGGCCTGCCACTTCACATCTTGTCCTCCTCTTATCCAGTGTCCTCACATTTTCTGAGGGCACACTAAACATATTGCTGGGATATGCCAGCAACAGGTCTTTGCAAATTATTTTACATGTTTTATTTCTATCATTCACGGGCTAAGTGGCTTAACAATGACACGAAACAAAAACATTCCTGTGAAAATAGTCGTGCACAAAGACTGGACGGAAAATGAGGTTTAAAAAAATAAATAAATAAATCACTCAATGGCAAAAGAAATATTTTGAAAGACTGTCAGAAAGCATGGAGAACTATTGCTGAAGACCACTTGATGTGGGGGTGGCTCAAGATTTAACTTCTAAATGTTGTATCTCTCTTAGACCTTTATAGAGAATGCTGAAAAACATCAACTTTTCACCTGGGGTGAGCTTACTTATGCAGGAAACGTTTATCCATTTATTTTTCAAAGCTGTAAATGGTCACAAGCAGGCTGGTTCGTCCACTATTTATAAGACACAGCTCCCCCTGCTGGCAGGAGTTTTACCCGCGAGTTCAACTGCAAGACAGCTTTTAATTTAATGCAGTTATTCAGCTTTTTTTTTTCTTTAAACTTGCTCTTTCTTTTGTTTTAGTTCACACTGTTAATGTACTTTTATAATAGTTAATTCGAGAAGATTAAAGCTGCTAAGCGCATGTGTGGCTAATTTTATAATATGGAAAAATAGATAGTCCAAGCACAAAATACTAAATTAAGAATGTGTGCTACTTTTTTGGAAAGGCGATTGAATATATAGAAGTTTAGTATGGTAGTTTAAGAAATTACAATCACAATAAACATAAAAAGTGTAAAGCAAAAAGTGGTAGGTAGAGGTAGTTTATGGTAAACACATGGTGGCGGTATTGTCAAAGAAATCCGGTTCAGCAAAAAAGCAGAAGTCGGGAGTTTTTCTTCCTTTCTTTTTGTCGTTTTATTATTTATTTAAACAGTTTTTTTTCAGTTTATTATTATTTACTTATCTTTTCCACTTTATAAATGAGGCAAATCAAAAATGTATTATGGAAATACAAAGCACGCTTAGAAAGAGATTTTAAAAAAGCCCAAACAAACAAACGAGCTTGACGTTATATGGTGCCTTCAAATACCATCAGAATTGCTGAAGCAATTTAGTATACGAGTGTAAATCTTACTGTCTCCGATATCCTTCAAAGGGCGCAGCCCCTGAATTTGGATCATGGCTCACAGACTTGCATGTGGAAGAATTAGGAAAGACGGGTATAAGAAAGCAAGACGTGTATGCAGTTCCTGTTGTTAAAACGCGATAACATTAATTTTAATATGCGAATACGTTTCATATCCACATACTACCTGGTAATGGTGAATTTAGCTGTCGGTTTAGATATATATTTTTAGTTCAATTTTACTCTCGCATAGCTTGCCTTCCAACTTCAGACTTTGAAGCTGAGATTTTCTACCTCTGTGCTGAATCGTGAACGTAACGAGTTCCGTTCAACATGGCGGCCCAGCGTAGGAATTTGATGCAGAGCGTAAGTGGAAAAACCTGCCGTTTGTTACTCTCAGTAACTCAATATGTGCAAAGTTCCTCTGCTTTTGAAGACTGGCGTCTTACAGTCTTTTTCTCGGTGTTCATCGCTGGTTGTTTGGTCCAATGCTTCCTGTGTAGCTAATTTAGTTGAGCTCATGGAGTGTTTGGCTAACAGTTAGCTAGGCACCTTAATTGAAAAAAATTGGACTAATACGATTTATTAGCGATTTATTAGCACCGAGAAACGCTATCACTTGAAGCAGGAGGAGACAATAACACGACCGATGCTGTTGTTGCAGTTGCAGTGCTTGGGATATGGTCCATATAACCTGTGTGAATTAGCTAAACTTGAGAGTCACAAACTGGTAATTAGCCATATTGTGAACAACACAAACGACTTTTTCCGAGCGACTAACTTTTCTCAGTCGTTTTGTGATTATGTAGATATCTTATGACAATTTTACATAGACTGCTTCCCATTTGCCCTACGCGGAGATGCTATCGGTCTCTCCCGGGCGTCAATGATTCACATTAAAACTTTAGGCAAGGTAAGGCAGATACAGGTGTGGTAAAACGGAAGTACACAGTTTATCCTTCTGAGCAGGTAAATACAACCTCAGATGAACAACAACACATGACAGACACACTGTTATTAGTTCTTGTTAAATAAGTTCAAATGTAGGAGCAGTCTGAAAGCGACCACGATTCAGTAGCTTGTTGAACCACCTTAAGCAGCAGTTGTTGAAGTTTTGTGTACGACTTTATCACTACCTCACATCATTGTGATGAACTTTGGCTGACTTTTCTTTGTTTGACTTCATTGTTCGGTTTATTAGTATCTCTTTATGCACATCCCCCACCACAGCATTTCAATCAGGTTGAAGACTGGACTATTGCAACAAATAAATGGACTGGCTCTTAGCGCATTTCTGCTGTATTTGAGCACTGAAAGTGCTTCTGTTATAAGTGATAGCCACTCCATCTCTCTTTCTCTCACACACACACATTTATAAAGTTCTTTTGTCTACAGTGTGTTAACACACACTCATCGAAGTCGAGAATTGATCCACCAACCTTCCTATTGGCAGGCAGCCCACTAAAGCAGGGGTGGGCAACTCCAGGCCTCAAGGGCCGGTGTGCTGCAGGTTTTAGATGTGTCCTTGATCCAACACAGCTGATTTAAATGGCTAAATTATGTCCTCCGCATGTCTTGAAGTTCTCCACAGGCCTGGTGAACTGGTCATTTGATTCAGGTGTGTTGACCCAGGGTGATATCTAAAACCTGCAAGACACCGGCCTTGATGCCTGGAGTTGCCCATCCCTTCACTAAACCAACTGAGCCACAGCCCCCACACCTTTTCCACCATTTTCCTGTAGACTTGTTACTTGGATCATTGTCCTCTTGAGTTGCATTTCTGCTGATGTGGTGTGTTTGGTTTTGTCCAAACATGTCACTGTGCACTGTGGCAAAACCTCAGAGTATTAACCTGCCCATGTAGATTATAATCTGCTGTATCGATATCACTATAAAGACATTGGCTTATCTGTAATAGAAAGTGTCGTTCACAGTCACAGTGAAAAGTAAACACACTCTCTTTCAGTCCTAAAGTTGTACCCAGTTTCAAATTGTTTAGAAAAGAACTTCTAACCTTTCCAACCATCCCCAGACTGATTGAGACAGCACTTACTTCTCTAAGATCATCGCTAGCGTCTTTCCTTATGCGTGTAACACACATCTCAACAGCCAAAATGTCTGATGTTATAGAGGTGTTCACTTGGAAGCAGTGTAAGTAACGGTGTGCTTAGTTTATTCACACACAGTTTCTCCATTTTGGCTTAATTTGTGTAAATAATAAAAACTTAACTTTATGATAATAAAACTTTAGAATTGAAAGAGGATGTGCTTTGTTTTCACCACGACTGTGTGCGACACTTTCCATTACAAGTATACTGAATGTGTTTATAGTGACTGACACCAGGAACGTCATCTACAATGTTAACAGTGAAATATACTTAAGAGTAATGCAAAATAAATCGTATAGTATAGTATAATAGGAGCACCTAATGATGAATGACCTATTCTTCTGGCTCAGGGAGGCTGCAGTACAAACAAAAGTACCATCGGTGCTGAGTGTGTTGCTGCATCTGACAGAAGTGTTTGTAATTTCCTGTTGGACCATTTAATAAATTCAAATGTCAATGAAACCTCATCATATCAAAGCTGGTTTGATGCTGGGGTGTCTTCATTATGGCAACTTTATAGGATAAAGGTGTAGGGAAAATATCTGTGATGACAGTTTAATTAATTTCTGTGTCAGTTTAAATCTTTTAGTTTAAACAAATACTGCTTTCAAACTTGAGTTTAGCACGTAGGCCAAGTATTTGTTTGATTTTTCTTTTTTGATTTCTTTCTTTTTTTTATTAGCAGCATCAAAGCTGGACAGATGACCTGCCTCTGTGTCAGATGTGTGGGGTCGGAACAGCACCCAACTGTGTGTACGGCCCTGATGGCAAAGGAACTCAGAGCCACCCCAACGAGGATGGACACCTCAGGTTCAGGTACACGATTCGTCCAGTGTGAGACAAATAAGGGTCATCGTTTTGAACTGTGACTTGTTCAGAGCTGCTTTAGAAAGTGCAAGAATTAAACTAATACTGCGCAGGGAACATGCATAATGCATCCACTTTGAGTTTGTCTGTTTACTTGGGCCAGTCCTTGCTAATGTTGTAAGGAAACTTGCTGACTCATTCACTTAAAACTGTACTGAGATTTATGATCAAACTTGTCGGTAGCAGTGTTTCTTACCAGTAAAATCCTGAATAGTTTCTTATTTAATCTCACAGAAAAACAAAGATCTTGGACTTAGCAGGAAAACACAGCAATGCCTGGGCAGAGCACATAAACATGTAGCTTTTAATGTGCACTGGTAATGTCTGAGTCACTGAAGCGGTAAAGAAATAGGTAGTTGGTATTTGTCCCTTTTTTATAGAGGCTCAGGCTCTGCCAGAGAAATGTGTTTCATCGTTGTGACTTTGCTCGTCTAATTATTTATAAATGAATCATTTTTATACAAATGTTCTTACATCTACAGTTGTTACTGCAACAAACACAGCGAGAACGTGTAAAGATAGCACGGCTCTGAGAGTAATCCATAGTTTTTTCAAACATAGGTGCCATGTTTGTTGAGCTTTTCTTTTTTTTCCCACAGAGGTGACGATGGCTGTTTCCTGTACGGGGTTTTTAATGGTTACGATGGCAGCAGAGTGGCCAACTTTGCTTCCCAGTGTCTGACAGCGGAACTGCTCCTGGGGCAGCTAAACTCCGGTCACACAGACAACGACGTCCGCAGGATCCTCACACAGGTCTGTTAAGTTAACTGCTGTAACTGTTGAGGAAAGAAACTAGAAACATTTTCTTGCTTTTGCAGTCTGTTAAGGCAGAGCCTGTGACAAAACACTGCACACACAAAATGAATCTTTAAGCCTCTTTAGCCCAGTCTGTGTCAGCCCTGCTTCTGGTCCCAAGCTCTGCGTTTAATAACCAAATATATGAGCGATCCATGAAAGAATCATTCTGAGGCTTTCAGTTGGAACATGTAGCTTAAGATCAGGAAATTTTTCACAGCGAGTTGTCAAAACCGTGCACAATGACTAACCTTGTGTTGGTGGCAGGTGGATCAAAGTAGAGCTGGTAGAGCAGCCACACTGATCATTTTATTGACGATGACAGAAATTGGGTCATTTTTATTTTTATTTTTGTACATTTCATCATCTCTTTGTCATCCTCCTCTTCTTCATCTGCCTCCTCCAGCTCCATGCTCACCTGAAGCCCCATGTCCTGAACTGAATACAGGGATCTTACACGCAAAAATGTTTATGAACGTGCTTATTTATTCCTAGTATTGTTGTAGTTGCTGATTTTCAGCAGATCAGACATGTGACCCCTCATGTCTCCCGACAGCAGACAAGAGCCAGCTGTGACGGCAGTTGCTAATTATAAGCTAACATTATGCCAGAAAACATGCTAGAGTGTCCTAAAAAAGCACGCTTTCCCTCTGCTAAACAGTTTGATTACATCCTCAGGTTGTATGTGAGTTTATTCACTAAAAGTCCAAGTCCAGCCTTGTACTTCCACTTTGAAGGAGGTTTCAGTAACACAGGCTAACAGCAGCTAACAGTGCCAAAAACAGCAGCACACACTTACGGAAAGGTTCTGGAAATCCTCAACAACTCAGTTCAGTATTGCTGTGTTCAGGAAGAAGTGAGGTTCACTGACTCAGCGACTTGTATCGCTTTCCTTTCACAAGCAGCCTCCTCCATAGTAAATAGTTGTGGACGCTCCACACCTGGTATTACGAGGTAACCGGTGATCTGAGAGCCTCTAGAAGAAACACTGACCGCAGTGTTTGAGGTGCCTCGGGTAAAACTGTGAAAGATCACAAAATATTTCATCTTCACATTTTTATTTTTAGTCCTGGTCCTTTGCTAAGTGTTGATATTATTCAAAAATGTTAAAATACAGGGTGTTTTATACAAAATCATAGAAACGCACTGGCCCACCGTGGTCGCTATGTGAGGGTTAAATGTTTAAACTACTCTCAGATATGTTTAAAATAAAGATACATTGAAGTTATTACCTTTTAGTATATAAATAATACTAATACATTATAAACAAGGCTTTATTTTCATATGGAAAAAAATATATACTCAGACATGCTGTATAAAACTTTTCGGAAACATGTCATTAATAAGCTAATCTGGAGAAACGCCAGCCTTATCATTTATTAAAATAATCAGCGCAGTTCCTTGAGGCAGAAACTGCGCTGATTATTTTAATAAATGAATAAAAGTGTAAAATCTCATTCTTGCCTCGAAGACATTGCTTGCGTTTGCTGCCGCTACATATTTTGATTTAATACTTAAGCCAGCGGTTTTATTTTCCCCCACATTACAAAAACATTTATGGATATTATTTAAATCATAGTTAATGTGAAATGCCTGTTTCACTTTTTAACGATCGTTTAATGCGACTTAAAGCTTTTTGCGTTAAACAAAAAATGAAACATAACCGTGCAGTGCATGTAAGGGCTAGTCAGATTATAGACATTTATGCACTGTGGCATAAATGAACCGTATTCATACACTGTGCTTCCCTCACATAGCAGGTCTCCCAGGTGTTTTTCACTTTTCACTACTCAGTCAGTAAAAATTCTCTGTTGTAGTTTATAGATTATAAATTTTCTGTGCACATATGTAATAAGTATTTTTTTGTGTGAACACGGGCTGCATGTGTGTTCTTATCTTATGTTTGTCATGTCTTCAGTGCCATCTGCAATTCATTCAGTAGCAGACAATCCCCTCGTTGCTGTTCTGAAAGTTCACTCTCTACTTCCTCTACCTGCTGATCTCGTGGTCCTTGTTTTCATTCATTGAATCTCCAACTGTAGCTTCTTGGCCTGCAGCTGGCAGTGATGGTCCTTGTTCTGCTCGGGACAAGAGCAAAACAAGGACCATCACTGCCAGCTGCAGTCCAGGCCCATTAAGCCTGAGTTGACATTTCAGTAGCATTAAGTGTTCAGTAGTGACGCTCGCTCTCACGTGTGTTGACACTTGACATTATACACGCTGTTGTTGCTGCACTGCAGGCCTTTGATGTGGTGGAGAAGAGCTACTTTGAAACCATAGATGATGCTCTGGCTGAGAAGGCTAACCTGAGCAACTACCTCCTACCGCACAATGAGGTAGGAACACTTTTTTCTTTTCTCTTTTGGTCTCCATAACAACCACAGATTTAGGCTTTGATGTGAGCAAGTATTTAGCCACGGGAGAATGAGCTTGTTATTCTTTTATTTGGGCTCATCACTCTCTTTCGTCAGATAAGATACTCAGCTCTTATTCTTTTCTTGCTTTTTTTATCATTTGTCTAATTCTCTCTTTTTTCCCTTCATTTCCTATCATCTGTCCCGCTCCTACTTGCTTCATTTTCCTCTTCCTTTCCATCTTTTACTCTGTGCCTTCACCTCTCGGCCAATCAGAATGTTCCGTTCCACCAGCTTTCTCCTCAGAGTCAAAAGGTGATGGAGCGGCTGAAGGAGCTAGAGCAGGAGGTGTCAGGAGGCGCCACGGTTGCGGTGGCGCTCATTCTCAATAACAAGCTCTACATTGCAAACGTTGGTAAGTTGATTCTGGTTATGTCAGCGATGACGCTTTGATTTCCTGTTTAATGTGTGATCGCACTCAATCATTTGCAACAGAAACAGTTGGCAGCAAAACCACCAAAAGGCCAGCCAGTAACAGACAGCCATGACACAGTCTGCTTTGCACCAGCAGATGTCAGGCTTCACACAGATTTGTGTTTGGTTACTGGCCACTCTGTGAAAATGACCGAGGCCGCTTTCAGCATGAAAATCCATGTTAGCTCCACAGTGTCAAAACTGGCTCAGTGGGCAGCTGCTGCAACAAGAGACTTTAATGTTCATGACTGTTCATGTTTTATCTCATTAAATAGTAAAGTCTCTATATATACTTATGGAATGCACTTGTTCACTGATGGAGAATAATGCCTTCCTTATTAAAGGTTGGAGAAATGGCTGTATTGCATCCTGATGCAGTTGAGAGCCAATATAGTGTTACATTAGGGAATAATAGTTTGTGTCAAAGGATGAAGCAGTGCAGTGTCTACACATAACAACTTGATAAAGAACTCATTTTAAATTGTATCTTTAGGCACTTTGTTACTAGAAGCTTGGCACTAAAACACAGAATTTGTTCCCATTTCCTAAACTGAACTTGCAAAGAAATGGTGAAGCCTCGTCAGAGATGGTCTCAGTGGAAGGCTGGCTGTCAAGAACGCATTTTTGAGGAAGGGAAACAGGAAGAAAAGGCTGAGGCATGCCAAATTACACAATAACAAACCGTGGCAACACAAAATATGCAGTGATTAATCCATTTGAAATGTAATATCTTTGGTTCAAGTCATCATCAGTATGTACAGAGAAGGTCAGGGGAGAGGTACAACAGTGAGTGTCTGCAGCCATCTATAAAATAAGGTGCCGGCTCTGTTATAATGTGACACTTCAAATCAGCCAGTGGTATTGGGGATCTGCTACATCTGACGTTTGGAAAACTGATCACAGAGGCCTTTCCCACCTGTTGTTCAGACTTTTTTTTCGAGTGAAGCTGATGAGAAGAAAGCTGTCTGATAGGGTGGCGCTAGGAAAGAGCATAATAGTCCCACTTTAAAGTATTCTTATTTAAACAAAGCAAACGAACACAAGCGGGGAACATTTTTGTGTCATTTCATTGCCTATCAACTAGGTAAAGGAGGGGAAAAATGAGTTGTTAATCCACACGCAGAAATGTTTAGTGAAGACAAAACATACATATAAATCTATGCCAGCTGCCATGGAACTTGATAGCTACCTGACAGCACTGAGAAAAAATCGTAACACTCATAAATAGTAGATTTAAACTTGTGTGGCAGATTCTGCAGACTCCTATGTGACTTCTCTTTCTAAAGAGTGCTGCCAGACTCTCTTTTAAAGCCATGAAACCTCCATCTCTTCATAGAGGGTATTTGGGGTTTTCTTGTTTTTAACCAACTATGTGAGCTGATGCTGAATGCTCAGCATCAGCTGTAGGTACTAGGAGTAGTCCAGCTGAAATGTTCTGCAGTGCAGATGTGTTCTCTGGAGTAACGAATCACACCTCTCCGTCTAGCAGTTCTGATGGACAAGCATGGGTTTGGTGGTTGTCGGGAGAACGTTACTTGTCTGACTGCTTTGTGTCAAGTGTAAAGTTTAGTGGAGGCAGGATTATGGTGTGGGGTTATTGATCAGGAGTTGGGCTTAGTTCCTGTAAAAGGAACTCTTAATGCTTCAGCGTACCAGGACATTTTGGACAATTTCATGTTCCCAACTTCATGGGAACAGTTTGGAGATGGCCCCTTCCTGTTCTAATATGACTGCAGATCAGTGCACAAAGCAAGGTCCATGAATAAGCAAATTTTAGTGGGAGAACTTGACTGGCTTCCACAGTTTTCCTGACATCAACCCAACAGAACACCTTTGGGATGAATTAGAGCTTAGACTGTGAGCTGGGACTGCTCGTCCAACATCATCCAACACCATAATCACTCCGAAACCTTGAGGAAAGCCTTTGCAGAAGAGTTGAAGCTGATATAGTTGCAAAGGGGTCAACATCACGTTAAACGGGAATGGGATGTTACTCGAGTTAGATGCATGTAAAAGCAGTCAAACATAGTTTTGGCAATATAATATATGCTATATATCAATGCTGAAGCCTCGTCAGAGATGGTGATTTGGTTAGTATATAACCAAATGCCATCACAGCATTTCCACATGCTGTGTTTCCAGCAGCCCACAGACAGATGGAGTTATGGAATGATATTGACTCTTTTAATTCAAACCATACCAACAGTGTCCATCAATATTTTTAAATCCCAGCTTGCCGACTCGGCTCCCGCGGACAACAGCTGCAGTACTAGCATCATAACAGCTAGTTCTGCCTGCATGATTTATTGTGTGTGTTTATGTGTTCTTTAAGCTTCAGAGTGGAAAACGAGCATCTACTGTTAATATCTGAATACACAAACCCGCAGGCCATTTTAGATCCTTAACTGTAAGAAAGTTCAAACAAGGCAGCAGGGCGCAGTTCTTCCCACACAGACGCACCAACTTTGAAGAGCGACAGCGATTTTCCCCCAGAAGGATTTCAGTCTAATAATCATCAAAGCTGCTGCCAAAGGCTGCTGCATATTGAGCTTTGTTTCAGATAAATGTGAACACTGGATATTCCTATTTTTGGTGGATTTATTCACTAATCCAGGGGATGAATCTTACCTATTGGAAATACCTCAGTTTTGCAAAACCCTTTAAAAGCACTGCTTCACGTTTCTTTCTTTTAGCTTCCTGATTTGATGCTGGGGCACACACAGGAAAAGAGCCCCTCCCTCTCAGTTGGATTTTTCTTTTGTCCTTGAGGACGTGGAACAGGGCACAATATGGGGAGGTGGGTAGTAATTAGTAGATGGTAGAAAGGAGGGACTGTTGTCCCCTCTGGTGCTTTGTGTGAGTGAGGGGGGGGGGGGGGGTCAAGAGTTCAAAGTTGACAGAACATGAGGCCCAGGGATGTTTAAACATAGGAGTAAGTGTGCTTGAAAATCACTCCCAGCTGTGTGTTGATGTGAAACGCAGTTTGACAGTTAAGGTCATGTGAGTCACAGTTTGAGCTGCAAGTTGGAGTGTTTGGAGAAAGGGGGAAGGGCGCCGATATGTAAACGCTCAATATCAGAAATGGTTGGCTGCTCTTTACAGATTAACAGACGTGTGTTTTCCTGACTATCACATCAGATTTAAACCCAACACTACCTGATTAACACAGAAGGTGACACGGACCCCTCCCTGTGTATTGGGGCTGATCCAGATGCCCTTATGTGCGGATTATATGAATAACGCACACATACACACACACACAGCCGAACATAAGATTTGGCCGGAGGCGGGGGCAGCGTGGAACTGCACCGTGCTTCGGCTCAGCGGCCCCAAACTATTAATATAAAAGTGAATTAATCATTGATCTCTCCCTGCTCAGCTTTTGTGTGGTTGCAGAGGCAAATAATTAATATTTAGCTTTTTAAAAGTACCACAGTGTCTTAGCTCGTTAATTGGTGGAGAGTCGGACCTGTGAGTAACCTCAGAGCAACATCAAAGCCTCTGCATGATTAATGCGTGCAAAAATTAGAAGCCCAAATGTCTCATGAATATGCATAGGGGCTGAGAAAGATGAGACAGTATTTTTTTTTTTTGTAATTAACATTTTTTGTCTTGTTTTTATTTCATAAAACTTTTTTATATAAACTTTTATATGGAAGTTGCACCTTATGGCACCTGTTTATTGACATGTATATAATATTTTAAAAGCAATCCTTTGTTTTTGATGCTAAAAGAGACATGTTAGCTCTGTGGTCTTTTTTAAAAAAAGGCTACACCAAAGAGCAACCAGCAGGGCTGAAGAATAAAGAAAATCCAGATGTGCCAAAAACTGTGCAGACTTGTACCGTATTTTTGGACCGTAAGACGCACCGGATTATAAATCACATTAAGCAGTCAGTAACCCTACAAACGTCACTGCTGTTTAGTTTTCCGTCTTCATTTATGTTGGAAGTGATAGCAGAGCTGTACATTTAAATTTTTTCAGAAATCTCTCAGTTAGAACATGCTATGTTTAGGTGGAAACTAGCGAGCTAACTTCCTTCTAACGTCTAACTCTGTTAAATTTAATATATTCTGTTTTCATGGACTCCTGGATGAATTTTTACACCTGGTGAAGCAGCAGTGCTGATCATTTTATTAAAGATGAAAGAATTTAGACAGTTTTTAACTCACAGTGTGCCGCAGTGTTCGTTTGACTTTGGGACCTGAAGCAGACGGAGTTTAGGACGCAGATTACTCCACAAGGCTCCTGACTACAGTAGCCGTAACGCTCCGACAATCCATCGAGCGGTGCGGCTTCTTGCTTACCAAAGTCGTACTAAAACATTTTTTGACAGATGTTTGAGCGCCGTGTATCACATAAAATCGGTTTGAGGTCAGTAAGCACAACCAGAATTCATACATAAGGCGCACTGGCCTTTTTTTGAGAAAATTAAAGGACTTTAAGTGCGCCTTATAGTGCAGAAAAAACAATATGCTTAAAGGCCCAATTTTGCCTCAATATGCTTACAAAGATGCTTTTGGTCATTACAGCTTATTTTACCATTTGATGACTTACCGTATTTTCACGACCATAAGGCGCACTTAAAAGTCTTAGATTTTCTTCAAAAAGTACGGTGCGCCCTATAGCGCAGTGCGCCCTGTGTGTTGTAAGGAGGACGTAGTAGAGAACACCATGAGAACGCTAAAGGGTGAAGTGTGGGCGTTGATCGTATATACCGGACAATCGCACATACCTGTATAAAAGGACAGGTATGTGCATTATGTGGAACATCGTTGTTTTAACAACCCTGAAAATGGCAAAGAGACACGCTTATGAAGCACAGTTTAAACTGAAGGCCATCAGCTATGCGGAGGAACATGGAAATCGAGCAGCGGCGAGAGAATTTAAGATTAACGAATCGATGGTTCGCAAATGGAGGAAGCTAGAAAACAAGCTCCGGCAGGTCAAGAAAACGCAGCTGAGTTTCCGCGGACATAAGGCGAGGTGGCCCGAGTTGGAGGAAAGACTCGAGCGGTGGATCATCGAGCAAAGAACGAGCGGGAGAAGCGTTTCGACGGTCACCATTCGGCTAAAAGCAGTTTCACTAGCTGAAGAGATGAACATTGAACATTTCCAAGGAGGTCCGTCTTGGTGCTTTCGTTTTATGAAACGGTGCCATTTTTCCATCCGGACCAGGACTACGGTAGCGCAGCAACTTCCAGCGGATTATAAGGAAAAGCTGGCCATCTTCCGCTCCTACTGCAGCAAACACATCGGCGACAAAAACATCCAGCCCAGCCACATCACAAACATGGACGAGGTCCCGCTCACTTTTGACATCCCGGTGAGTCACACTGTGGAGAAGAAGGGGACCAGCACGGTAGCGATACGCACAACGGGGTATGAAAAGTCTTCTTTTACTGTTGTGCTTGGCTGCCATGCTAATGGACAGAAACTGCCGCCTATGGTGATTTTTAAGCGAAAGACTTTGCCTAAAGAGAAGTTTCCAGCAGGAATCATCATTAAGGCAAATGAAAAGGGCTGGATGGATGAGGAAATGATGAAAGAGTGGCTGAGGGAGGTGTATGTAAGGAGACCAGGTGGTTTTTTCCACGCATCACCATCGCTGTTGATCTGTGACTCTATGCGTGCCCATCTCACAGCCGATGTGAAAAAAACTAGTGAAACAAATGAACTGTGAGCTTGCTGTCATTCCGGGAGGCCTGACAAAGGAACTCCAACCGCTGGACATCGGTGTGAACCGCCCGTTCAAAGTAAGGCTGCGAGCGGCCTGGGAGCGATGGATGACCGATGGAGACCACAGTTTCACCAAGAGTGGAAGGCAGCGCCGGGCGAGTTACGCCACAATTTGCCAATGGATTGTAGATGCTTGGGCTAACATGTCTGCTGGCACTGTTGTTCGAGCTTTCGCAAAAGCCGGCATCGTTTCCGAGGAGCCGCACGGCACGGAAAGTGACTCTGACGTGAAGACAGTGAAAAGTGAACCTGGCATGTTTGATGGAGATTTAGCGCAGCTGTTCAATTCAGACACAGAGGATGAGGACTTCGATGGGTTTGATTGATGATAAAAATGTGAGTACCAAACTTTGTTTTGCTCCTGCTTTATTTTTAAATACGCACACTTGTATGCTTGTGTGTTGTTGATGATGACGATTACTGGTAATAAAAATGTGAGTAAGGTACCGAACTCAGGTTTGCTCCCGCTTTATTTTTAAATACGCATACGGTACTTGTATGCGCCCTATGATCCAGTGCGCCTTATGTGTGTGTTAAATACAGTAATGGCACACATAACTGAGACTGCGCCTTTTAGTACAGTGCGTCTTATGGTCGTGAAAATACGGTACCTCTACAACCTTTAAAAAAAACTTGTTTGTCGACCAGATGTTCATTAGTTTGCAGCCAACGCTGAGTAAAATTAATTAAAATTTAACAGGAATTAAGTCAGCATTAGCTTTGGTGAGTAATGAAAACACATAAGCGCTTTTTATAGATAGTAAAAAAATAATAAAGCATTGATCGTGTGTGTGGTGCTGTTCTCCTTGTAAAAGTAACACATACAACCATTCAAAGTTTGGTTTGACAAGAAACACTGAAATTAGTTTTCAGTATGATTCACCCCAGTAACCACAACAACTAAAGTCGAAAAAGGCCTGGAGGTGAATCAGCTCTTAGCTGAGAGCTTCAGTGAAAACATCGGAGGCACAATGGGGCCTTGTTAATAGCAGATATTTAGACTTGTTGAACACAGGGTAAAGTATAACAATAATGGCTGCTTTCAGTTTCATGATCCAGTAGAGCCTTAATATTTGCATAACATTTAAATGTCTTTAAGCAAAAACAACAACATAGGAGGAACTAATACTGTTAATGTTTGCTGTGTTCCAGTTCACTGTTAGCTGATCCACTGATCAAACATACTTTATACCTCGACACATCAGAGGGAAATACAGTCACTTGTATTACTAACTGCACCTGTGATTGAAAGACCTCAGAAAATGTGTCTTCTTCTTCTTGGGAAAGCAGATCATTTATACAGTTTAGTGTATCTACTTCAACCGACTCAACTAACAGTTTTACCTCTTGCTGATTTCAAGTTACCTTCAAACATGTTTTCCTTTGGTTCCAGGGACGAACCGAGTCCTGCTGTGCAAGTCCAGCAGTGACGGCCAGAACCAGGTGCTTCAGATCGGCCGACCGCACAGTACTGACAACGAGGATGAGCTGCAGAGACTGGCTGCACTGGGTGAGACACATTATATGTGGCATAGTGGAGAAAAATCATTATTTGATCCCGAATTTGCTGCTGAACATGTACGTTTACTCACTTACAAAGAAATAAACAGTCTATTTATTTTTTTAATTTGAGTTTTATTTAGAGAGACAGATTATCAGCCAAAGATCCAGAAAATTTATCATTACATTAAAGTTATAAAGCACATCTCATTAAAGTGAAACAGGTATTTGATTTCCAAGCAATACATGACTTAGTGCTTGATGGAAAAAACCGTGTTGCTAAGCACAGCAATAAAAAAAAATTTGTAGTTGGTCACCAGGTTTTCACACATCTTAGGAGGGATTTTGAACCACTCGTCTTTACAGAGAATCTCTAAATCGTTTAGGTTTCTTGGCTGCTGCTTCACAACTGGAAGCTTCATCTCCCTCCACAGATTTATTATAGGACTGAGGAGACTGGCTAACCACTACATAACCTTAATGTTTTCTTGATCTACTCCTTATCTACCCTCTGGGTCATTGTCATGCTGGAAGACACATCTTCACTTTTGTTCTGGTTAAGAGAAGGAGGTTCTCATCAAGATTTTTCTTTGTTTGACCCCTCAGTGCACTGAAGTCTTCCTGTACCTCATACATTATTGTTCCCACCTCTGTGCTTGACTGTATGGATGTTCTTTGGGTCTTCCTCTAAACACAGCACTTTGAGTTTATGCCAAATAGCATTATTTTGGTTTCATCTGACCCCAGAACCGTCCCTGCACCCAAGCCTTTTGAGTCCATTAGGTGTCTAAAACTTGTAACCGGTGTGTTACTGAATTTGTTCTTGGTGACTGTGGTCCCAGCTGCCATCAGACCATTAAAAAGCTCCTCGTGTGTAGTTTTGAGCTAATCAACTACCTTTCACGTGATTATCCTCCATCTTCAGGCAAGATCTTGCATAAGCTCAGACAGAGTGTGCTTGATGTTGAAAATATTTCTATTTTCAGATAATCACACCAGCAGTTTGACGCTTCTCACTAAGCTTCTTGCTGATGGTCTTGTTGTCCATTCCAGCCTGGTGCTGGTTTACAGTTTGGTCCCTGACGTCCTTTGACAGCTCTTGGGTCTTGCACATGTTGGTGATGAGGTGGGAAGAAGCTGCATCTGTGGACAGATGTGCTTTACACACACACACAAGTTGAGACCAGGAGTATTTGTAAGTGACTGATAGTAATAGTGGCACACAGCCAGGCTGTGGGAGCCAGAAACCTGGCTGCATTGTTATACTCATCATCCGTGTTATAACTTTTATGTGATATGTGTTTTTCTAGATTTTTGATTGATATTCTGTCTCTCCATTATGACACTACCATAAAAATGAGAGACTGTTCTTTTCTTTGTGAGTGAGCAAACTACAAATAACAACACATTCCTCACTGTATACATACTTGGATATCCCTAAAACTAAACTTTTCCATAAAACAAACACTAGAATAAAAAAAAAGAAGCTACACAATAAATAAAAAGAGTGAAATGCTGATGCTCAGTATGTGAGGTTGAGCGCTTTAAACTGGACCCTGAATACAACTGGGAGCCAGTGAAGGGACGCAAGTAATGAGACCATCTGTAAGACTGAGTTAGCAATGTAGCAGCAGCATCCTGAAGAGCCCGCAAGCGACCTGGGGCTCGCCTACTAAGTGAGAAGAAAAATGCACAGCAGTAGCCAATAGGAAAAGAGAGATGAGCATCTCTAGCTGTTCTCATGAAAACTATAGCTCTCAGTTTACTGGTGTTTATTAGATGGGGGGGAAATAAATCTGGAGCGCTGCTCGGTGTGGGTGTATAAACGATGAACTTATCACTCAGAGTTTAAGTACTTTTCAGATACAGTCAGGGAATCTTGACATTTCTTTTTAACTCTTCTTGGTTCTGACTGATGGACAGAAATAGATTTTTGGCACATTACTATTGGAGGGTTTTGGATTGACAGTGTCAGACACACCTCGTCTTACATTCCCTGCATGTTGTGCTTGATATAACGCTCAGCACAGACACAGCCATTAGAGAAAGCACACAGTTGCTCATCCGTGGTGGACAGAGCAGGCTAATGGTCCAGTAATGAGGGTTGTGTATATAACAGAAAATGCATACATCGTAATTAGCTTTGCCAATAGAGCAGTAGGTGCAGCCTGGCCTGTAATGGATGAAATGGGGAAACGGACGCATTTTTGTGTGTTTTTGTTGTGTGTGGGGGTGTTTTCGCCGTTTCACAGCACACCATTAGTGGAGACCGAGCTCTCTGCCTTGCTTTGTTCTCTTGTCTCTTGCTGGGATTCACATTATTATTCCATTGTTCAGGTCCTTCTCTTAATGATTGGAAAAAAATGACAGTCGTTCCATTTACCCAGACCAAGGTGACCTCTCACCCCTCGCATTTTCATCCAGGCTCAAACACACAGATGCACCCCTCTCCCTTCCCGTCCCCACCTCTGCTTCTGCTTATCGGTTGTGTGCTTTTGCTCCATCCTCCCCTTCACCTCTTCTGCTAAATTTTCCTCTCTCTTAAAATCATCTCCTATAAGCATTCACCGTCCATGTGTCCGTTTTCCCTCATCTCCTGCAGGACTGGATTCAGCTCGGATAAGACAAGCGGGCCAGATAGCGGGCCAGAGCAGCAGCAGAAGGCTTGGAGACTACCGAGTCAAATTTAACTACAACGAGATTGACGTGCTCAGGTGAAGCCGAAAAAACACAAAAGATGCGTTTTCTTTCTTTCAATTTGTCAAATGCAAAAACTTGAAAAGGATACACTAAAACACCAGGCTGTCTAGAAATATTCAACTATCTGTGTCACTTGTTTTCTTCTCTTTGTCTTCCTCCATTCTCATTCTTCATCTGCTTAGCTTGTGTTCCTGTGTTTTGAGGTTATGATGAAAGATTAGAAGAAATATCCAGTATCACAAGATAAGACGTGGTACACAATCAACAAAAACTGTGAAGTTTGACCTGTCACCATGTGACCAGTTCTAACCTTTTCAGCTGGCACTGCAGTCCTGAGCAAAGTGTATAAAAAAAATCCCTCAGACTGCTCTAGATGCTCCGTTTTCACCAGTTTTTCAACTCTTGGCTCTGCATGAGGTCACTGAGAGACAGTACTAAGCGTGGTGCGTCTATTTTGACCTGCTTGCTGTTGTTTCCAAAGTCTGTTTTTTTCAATTGTGCCCACATGAGATTATTCAGTGACTAATGAACCATTTCCTGTTCTATGTTGCATGTGAAAAAGGGGCAACACTATACAAATTCAAACGTTTAGAGGTTTTAGCATTCAAGCTTTCAAGAAATGTGCGAGTCATTTCCTACTGCTGCCAGCCTTTGTGTTAAGCTTAGCTTTTGGATATAGTTTGAATTTGTGCAGCGGGACAGTAGTATCGATCTCCTCAAACCCCTCAGGCTGGGAAAAAAATAAGACTTTGTGCTTCAAAAGGAAGTCGGCCAGATACTGGAACTTTTTAATGTATCGTACCTTCTTTGTGTGCCGTGATAGCAACGGCTCCGTCTGTCTGACTGTGGAAGTTCCTGTTAATTTTGCTACATCCATTCACTATGACTCATGATTAACTGATTTAGATTTTAGTGTTTAAAAGATCAAAGCCACAACATCCGCCCAGTTTTTGTGCACACAATAGCTGAAGAACTCCTGGAGGGAATTTCATTAAATGTGTCATAAGCGTCAGCTTGGATTCACAGTTTTCCGGTAAAAGACCGAGGTCAGCATGACCTCCAAAAATCCACTTTTGGACATATTTAAGGACATATTTCCAGTGGTATAATAGTGAAGCAGTGAGGCTGATCTTGGGTGCCCGTCTTGAAACCTCTGAGCTGAGCTGTGTGTGCGTGTGCGCGTGTGTGTGTGGCATCCTGATTTTAGAGCTGTTTATTGGTGGTTCTTTTGATATTTTTTTAAAATGGGAATTTGCACTCAATGGCCACTTCATTAGTTACATCTGTTCATCTGCTCGTTAATGCAAATCTCTAATGAGCCAATCAACTTGATGTGTTTATGCATGTAGACATGGTCAAGTCTACCTGCTGAAGTCCAAACAGATCATCAGAATGGGGAAGAAAAGTGATTTAAGTGACTTTGAATGTGATTTGGTTGTTGGTCTGACTATTTCAGAAACTGTTGATCTACTGGGATTTTCCCCACATGGCCATCTGTAGGGTTTACAGAGAATGGTCTGAAAACCAGAAGATGTGCAGTGAGTGACAGTGAAAATGATTTGTTGATGCAGAGGTCAGAGAAGAAGGACCAGTCTGCTTCGAGCTAACTGAAAGGCTCAATTGTTATAGAAGAGTTAGGCTAAAGAGCGTCTCTGAACGCACAACACTCCTCTCATCTGTGAACAGAAAGAGGCTACAATTCACACAGACTCAACAAAAATGCACAACAAAGGACTGGAAGAGAAGTATGCCTCGATTTCTGCTGTGACATTCAGATGTAGGGTAAAAGTTTGGTATACATTAAAGCATGGATCCATCCTGTAACAGTCCTCCTCTCTACCTCCTCTCTACCAGTGGAGGATTGTTTAAAAGCCACAGTCATTGTCACAAAGCTCAGATCATCTTAAACTGGTTTCTTTACCTCAACGATAAGTGTCCTGTACTCGAATGGCCTCCACGGCCTCCGGATCTCAATGCTGAATAGCATCTTTGGGATGTTTAAATGAGGGATTTACATCAAGAACGCGCTGCAAAACCTGTGAGGAATGTTTACAACCATGAAGAATTAAGGCACTTCTGAATGAAAAAAGGGAGTTCCAGCTCAGTAGTAGCAAGGTGTAACTAATGAAGGGGCTGGTATCCATGTTTGTTTGTTTTGTTTTGTTTTTGTTTTTTCTTGAGTCCCTTGTTGACATCTCACATGGTGTCAGTTTCCTGTTATGTACAGCAGTGATCATTATGCTTTAGATCACCTTATTTTTGCAAACTTAACAACTTAGAGCTGTTGCTTCACCTTTCAAGGCAGACAGTCAATATTCATTACACGTCCACCAGCTTGAGAACTGAAACACCAGAGATATTTTAATAGCTTTATTCACCCCTACAAAACATACCTGTCAGGCGCTCTGTGTCAGCACTGCTTCACAAACAGAGGCTTCGTCTGTGTCCAGAACTCAGCTCAGATACTGAGACGGTCAGAAAGCTGTGTGCAGGCTCTGCGTAGGACCAACACACCATTTCATTTTAGTTTGATAATTTTCTGCGAGAAATCACATTTATCTCAGGCAGACTACATCCTCTATCCTGTGACCTGTGGTTTGGAGGTGGACTACACTGAATAAATCTCGTGAGATTGTAGATGTAAAACGCAGCTTCACCAGCTGGTGGAGGCATATAACTGCACGGTGGTACTTCTGTATAACTATTATCAGATCAGCCGCTTCCTTACCTTCAGTTCACCGAGACCCTCAGGAAGAGGTGGAGGCGTGGCCTCTGTTTTTAAAAACAAACTTAAAGTTCGGCAACTGCCCTCTCCTACTTATTTAGTTTTGAGGTTCAACTATTGGAGCTTGCTGGACCCCCAACGATTCTATGTGCTGCGATTTATCGACCACCTAAATATAATAGGTCTTTTATTTGTGATTTTGCTGACTTCTTAGGTTCATTTTTATTAAGTTATGACTAAGCTCTTATTACTGGCGATTTTAACATACATATTTGCTGTGCTGATGACCCCCTAGCCAACGATTTCCTTGCCCTAATTGACTCTTTTAACCTTACACATCTCGAAACTTCCGTTTTTATCAAAAGTTCTAGAGAAAGCCGTCTTTCTCCAAATGCAGGCTTACTTAGTTGCAAATAATATTACTGACAAATACAGTCTGGCTTTAAGCCACACCATAGCACTGAAACGGCCCTGCTAAGAGTCTATCATGATCTTCTTGTATTTGCTGACTCTGGTCGCCCTGCCGTTTTAGTTTTATTGGATCTGTCTTCAGCCTTTGACATGGTTGATCATAATATTCTCTTGAGGAGGCTAGAGAGCATGTTGTAGGCATCAAGGGTTCTGCCCTTAACTGGTTTAACTCTTACCTCACAGATAGATCCTTCTCTGTTGTGATGGGAGGATACTCTTCGTCTGTTGCCCCTCTCTGCTGTGGTGTGCCCCAGGGGTCTGTATTGGGCCCTTTATTATTCTCTTTGTATATGCTACCCTTGGGCTTCATATTTGGAAAAATATAATATTTCTTATAACTTTTACGCTGATGACATTCAAATCTATTGTCAACTGACTGATGATTTGTCAGCATCACTGAACTCCCTGTACGATTGACTGAGAGAGGTCAAAGATTGGCTGTCAGATAATTCTCTCATTTTAAATGAGAAAAAAAAACTGAAGTTATGGTGTTCGACAGCCATATTCCTCGAGACCAGCTTGTTGCCCTGCTGGGGCCCCTAGCTAACTCTCTCTCTGATTCTATACGTAACCTGGGTGTCTATTTGGATAGCTCCTTTAAGCTCGATAAGCAAGTGTCATCAGTAGTTAAATCTGTTTTGTGTTTTTTTTTGTTGTTTTTTTTCAACTGTGCCACATCTCTAAAGCTAAGCATTATATACCACACAGGGACCTGGAAAAACTTATCCACGCTTTTGTGACCTCCAGGTTAGATTATTGTAATTCTCTCTACTGTGGTCTCCAAGCCTTCTCTCTTCGAAGGCTGCAACTCGTTCAGAATGCTCCGGCTCGCCTTCTTACTGGAGCTAGAAAATTTGACCCTATTACTCCGGCTCTTGTTGATCTACACTGGTTACCAATCAAATATCGCATTGAGTTTAAAATCTTGCTACTCACTTTTAAAATCCTGAATAACATTGCGCCCAGTTACCTCACTGACCTCCTCAATCTGTACACTCCTTGTCGTGCATTAAGATCATCAGGTCAATTACTCCTGGCCCAACCTAAGTTTAGACTGAAGACCAGAGGCGATCGTGCCTTTGCTTCAGCTGCACCCAACCTTTGGAATAGCCTCCCTGCTTCTATTCGAGCCTTGGACTCTATCCAATCCTTTAAATCAAGATTGAAAGCATATCTATTTGACTTGGCTTTCATGACCAGTTAATACCCTTTTAAATCTTTTAAACTTTAAACTTTTAAATTGTTTCAATTTTTTATTAAATGTTATTAAATGTTATTATTTTATTATTAATTTTACTGCTGTTTTTGTCTTCTTAGTGGATTTTGTATTTATCTAACTCTTCTGGTCTGTTAGTGCCTCTATCCTGTCTGTGCTAGTGCCCGATTTGTACCCTGTTATTGACTTATGTTGATTTTCCATATTACTGTGAAGCCCTTTGGTGTGCCTTCAGGTTTTAAATGTGCTATATAAATAAAACTGTATTGTATTGTATGAAATTCTGTTATCCGGGGGCCCCGTGCTCTCTTCTATCTCACACCTCTCTCTTCCTATTGTTGTCGAGGCCAACTGAATAAAAAAAATAAAAAACCCTTGAGTCATTCCAATTATGATCCTCAATAAAACACATAATAGAGTCTGTATAGAATTTCCTCCTTTGTAGCATTAAAGGGAGTGCAGGAAATGTGATGTGAACAATGTAAGCGCTTCTTTGGATCTATAAGATTAGTTTATTATATGGAGGTCAGGGGCTCTTATGTCTGCTTTTCATCCTGGGTTCTCCCTCTGTCGCCTTCCCCCAGCATATCTTGCAGACTTGACCCGTACCGTCTTTCCTTTTATGTGTCTAATATTAATTTAAGTGCTGTCCGTCTCCTACGACAGCGCGGCCAAGTCAAAGCCAGTTGTTGCGGAGCCAGAGATTCACGGCGGCCAGTCTTTGGAAGGCGTCACAGGCTTCTTGTTGCTGATGTCAGAGGGACTGATAAATGCCCTCGAGTCCGCCCATGGTCCCGAACAGGCTAATCAGGTTAGCAGATTCATTCTGATAAGCTACTTTCACCTCATTTATCGTCATTCCTTCCTCTTCTTCCTTACTTTCACTAATATTTTTTTCTTTCGAGTTTTGTTTTCTTGCCTAGTTTGAGTCTATTTCTGTTTCCTTTATTCTCCTAGGCTCCTTTTTCTGTCCTTAGGTCTAATCCTTTCCTTACTTCTTCCACTCTTACATTAACCTTTTCTTTCTCTGACCCTGCTGTCTATTGTAGGAAATTGTTGCCATGGTAGCAGCAGAGCTAGCCCAGCAGACCAGTCTGGAGGCGGTGGCTCAGTCTGTGGTTGATCGGGTCAAGCGGCTTCACCACGATGTGTTCGTGTCCGGCCGTCAGAGGGCGACTTACTGCTCTCGACACGAAGACATGACCCTGCTCATCCGCACGCTCAACTACCCACTGGCTGATGCAGCGCTCACGCCCACGCAGGGTAGGATCTGGCATTTAGGCATTGATTCATATCTCAAGGAAAGCACGTCTAAGAAGCGGCCTTCTGCTGTAGCTACACCAACACAGTTTCCTCATTTAACACTTTAGCGAGTTAGTCACATTAGAATGCATTATTCATACTGTACCGTTAAAAAAAGGCTCCTGACCTCAGGCACAAGTGTCAGGCGAAGGATTTTGCATGTTGTTGAGCAAACAGTTGTTTTAATTGTCGTCACAATATTGCTGAAGAAGATTCCCCATACAAGGAATATCTCCGGTTTACTTCCCTGGTTGTCTGCCGCTTTCCTGTGCAGGTGTCTGTCTTTGTTGCTATAAACATATTAACTTCTGTTTACTTTACCCTCATGTGTTTGAAAAGCAACATCATGAGGTGGCATGAAGTAGCTCATGCCCCAGGCCTGTCTCTTTGAAGCAAGACTATCTAGGGTCCTTGGTTGTGTTTGTGCACTTGGCTTGTCCTTCCTGTGCTTCTGCAGGCGTTCTTTGGTAGGATCTGGTTTCAGCCGCCGTGCAAGGTTGATGCCGGACATCTTGTTCTTGTCCTTACGAGGTTCATTGAATGTTAAATAAAATTTTTAACCGAAGATCAGATAAAATTTTTATATTTGACGATTGTGCATTGGCATTTGTATCAGAAGAGGGAGCAGTGTCTCAGTGTGATCCCAAAGCATCGGATCACAGTTATTAGATACCCAGTTTAAACTCAGACCGGTTTCCTGGAAAATAATCAGAAAATAACATCTGATCCTTGAGTAGAGCTGTTAAAAAGAATATCAAATAGAGCCTAAACAATCAGGCTTTTGAGAAGAATATCGGGTTTACTCCCAGAGCCAGGACCTTTGCTTTTCTAAAGTCCTTGTTGAAATTAGTTGGCGGCTCACAAATATACATGACTCAGCTTTCTTCTACTTCTTCTTTCAGGCGGCCGTATCTGTCCCGTGTCTGTGCCCTACTCAAACAGCCAGAGCACCAGTAAAACCAGTGTCACCCTCTCGCTGGTCATGCCCTCACAAAGCACCCTGACCAATGGAACCAACACGGCCTCCACCCTGGAGGAAGGCACCCCGACACCTGGGTAAGCCTGCATTGTCTTGAGTCCCTGCCTGCTCTGGGTCCTCACTCCTTCTCCCCTGCTGGGCATACTTTGAATTAGCCTCTTTTTCACTTTGACGCACCTCTGCCCTGTTTTTGTTTCATAAGCTCAATTTTAACTCCCTTGTTTGCACTGCTGTGGGGCGGATCCTCTGTGCGAGCTTTGTTCTGCCTTCACTCTTCACTCCCTGCTGTTAGGTTTATTTTTGCTGTCTTTTAAATAAGCAGAAAGTCCTCCCTCACATGCTATACTTATTTTGAGTCTTTAGGTCTTATTTTCACACACCCTTGTGTTCCTGCACTGCTATGCTTATTCATATGTTAGCATGGCTTTCGCTCGGCTGCTCTGCTGTTGGGATAGCACGCCATGATTAATTTCACTTGAAACTCAGAAGATAACAAGTGCAGATAAAATGTATTTTAAAACTCCACTTCCTCATTCCACAGCTTGTTTCTTTTGTTTTGCTTTTCTTTATTTTTAAATGTCAGTGTAGAGATAGAGATAATGCAGGTGCCTGTTAATACTTTTTCCAAGAAACTGAGTGTTGTAGAACAAAAGCTGCTTAAATGTCCTCAGTCCTGCTGCCACTGCTGGCCGACGGGGACAAGCAGTCCCGCACAAGCTGTGCAGCAGAGATGAATGAGATGCAGACGGAAAAGAGTTGTGTTGCACCAGCGCAGAGGGGTTGCACTGCTGAGAGACTGAATACGGGTACAGACTATAGGAATATAGATCTGGATCATGTCAGGTGGAACAGCTGGAACTGCATACCAATTTGGGAATCCTGACAGACAGAATTTATAATAATGCTTATATTTATGTTCCAGAGCAGTCTATGTGGACTTAATCAGCCAACAAAATACCTGTAACCTGTACCTGCACCTCACTGTAACGTAGCATGATGAAGCAGTTTCCTTCTTCTTTTTGGGACTCATGCGTTAGTACATGTGCTGCACATGCAACAGCGTGCTGAACAGTCTGAATAAGAATTATAGTTCTGTCATTTCAAATTAGATTTATTTTGTTTGGACTTTTTGCTGTTTTTGGTTTTCTTTCAGTTTCAGTTGTTTTCCTGAGGGAGTTTGATAATTTAATGTAGTTTTTACAACTTTTATATAGCGCTTCTTTATTCTAATTAGGCAAAAAAGAAAAAGAAAAAAAAGTGTGTGTGTGTGTGTGTGTGTGTGTGTGTGTGTGTGTGTGTGTGTGTGTGTGTGTGTGTGTGTGTGTGTTTATGTAAATGAACTAAAATGTTTTTCCCGACATGTAGTTTTCATTTTGTAGTTTAGTTTTAGTTAACTCCAATAACTTTGGTCTGACCGCGGCCTTTGTAAGGATTTGCTCAGCTTCTTTTGGTGGCTGACTTATTTTTAAAAACCTAGTTAGAACCAAAACACTTGGGGTGGAAACATCACTCTAGAAGAGCAGAGTTTGACGCCTTTAATTTTAACTGCAATTATTTTCCAATTTTTGTCCAAATCTTTTTCTTTCTTTTTTTTAAAGTTGCATATGTAGATGTGCTTACACATATTTACTTGGATCAGGATGTCAGTGCACTAGATCTTGTTTCCTCTACCAAACTTGATGCTTCAGTTCCATCATTTCTTAGCACCTTCTCGGATCCCGTCATCCATCAGCGGCACACTCATTATGACATATTTATAGTCAAGGTCAACATATAGTGTCAGAAACAACAGCCATTTATAACTGATTTACAGTGGTAATACATGTTATTGACGTCTATGACTTAGATCTGCACTCTGCCCTAAAACGTTCTTGTTGAGCCACAGAGGCTATTTTTTCTCCTCATGTAAAACTCTTTTGCTGTGTGCATAGTAGGGCTGCTCAATTAATCGAATTTTAATCACGATTACGATCTGGGCTTTCAACGATCATTAAAAATGACTGAGCCGATTATTAGCCCCTCCCTCATTTATCCGCGACACCTTAAAGGCCGGTCCGTGAAAATATTGTCGGGCATAAACCGTCCGTGGCGCAAAAAAGGTTGGAGACAGCTGATTAAGAGGACCCGAGGGAAGCTCGGAAAGCTAAGCAGAAGTTATTTGGAGAGGAGAGTGACTGCCGTTGGTTGAAAAGAGAGTAAAAAAAAAACTTCAGTGGTGTTGCACACTATTTTATATTATTTTTTAAAGTCATTGTTAACCCTTTAAAGCCGGTCAGAGCAGCACGCTCCGTTTTGCGTAACTATTTTTAAATCCCTGTAGAACCTGAACCGTGTAAGCTAGCGCAATAATTTGTTTTGCATATGAAACCGGAGGAGTTGTACTTACATCTGATGCCATCAGCTTGTCCTCGGTCACGGTTTCCTTCCACATATAGCTTTGCAAATATTGCATAAAAAGCGCTTGCAGGAACAAAAGCATAATATTCCAGAAACACGCTTTGCCGATCCGATCAGCTGTTCGTAACACTTCCCACAGTGAAATGATGCACCTGCTGTTTTCTTTGCAAATTTGCATCATAGGATTGTTTTTTGTTTTTCCTGCAGTATATAAAAATTGCTGTATCTCCAAAATAAAACTATGAAGACACTCAAAATAAATTTCCTGTGGTGGGAAACTATTTTTTGCAACTTTATTGTATTTAAAGTTTTGAGGGATAAACCTCTTAAATTTCTCCAAGTAGAAATATATGTAAACAAAACAAAAGCGATTTTCAATTTTTTTTGTAGTTTATTGCACTTTTTTGCAATTTATGTAATTACTATGACTTAATGCATACATATTATTAAAATATGGGCTATAACAGTTGTATTGATGTATAGCAACTTGAAATGCTCCCACAAATGGCACTACAGCATGTAAAAAAATAATATAAGCTCTGGTGGACTTGGTTCTATGGTAGGTCTTAAAGGGTTAAATAAATATCGTCAAATAATCGTGATCTCAATTTCAGTGAAAATAATCGTGATTATCATTTTTGCCATAATCGAGCAGCCCTAGTGCATAGGTGGTAATTGTGCTTTGTTAATTATATATGTGCTTACTGGAATGCACGGATGATTGACAGCCTCTCCTAGCATACCTGAAGTGTGCACTTGCCTTGTCAGACTACTTGCTCAAAACCGCCTGCTTTATAAAGTGAGCGAGCATGAAGAGCTCTCTGTGTGCGAGTGCATTTCCTAAACGTTCCCGCTGCTTTGATTGATACAAGTGCACGTTTTGATTCTTCCCTTTGCATCGTCGTCCTCCAAGATTGTTTCTTCAGCTCTTCTTCCTCTATGATTTCCACTCTGCTCCCGTCTGTCACTCGCCGTCTGACTCACAGCCATATTTCTCTTCCTCTTGGTTCCCAACTTGCCAATATCCATCCTGCGCCCTTCACTGTGTCCTTGCCTCTCCGTTTTCCGCTCCTGCAGCACGTTTCACCCCACTACCAGCCAAGCTTCCGTCAACATCCTACAGCCCATAATTGAACTCCCTCTTTCCCCTCTTTATCCCCTCTCGCCCCTTCCCCCCCTCCCCTCCTCCACCTCCCTCCTTTCTCTTTCCACCATGCCTCGTCCTGCTCGGCCTCTCCCTTCATCCACCTCTCTCCTTTGTCTCTCCACTCGTGACATGGACCTCTTCCCCTCCTCTTGGTGCTTCTCATCCTCTTCCTCCTCTATTCCAACCCTCATACCTGTGTCTTCCTCTTCCCTCATCCTCTCCAACCACCCACCTTTCTCCTCCTCCTTCTGCTCCTCCACGCTCCCCAGCAGTCAGAGCCCCACAGCCACTCTGCAGTCCACCAACACCCAGACGCAGAGCTCCAGCTCCAGCTCAGGAGATGGAAGCCTGTTCCGCCAGAGAGGGAGTCAAGCGGCGCAGCCTGACGAGACGGGCAGGGTCCCACCCTACGTGGACTTCAGTCAGTTTTACCGACTGTGGGGGAGCGACCATGGCGATGGCCAGAGCATGCAAGGAGGCCTGGGACCGCAGTGAGACCCACTGGAGTTTCCAGCAAAGCTGACACATGGATTTTTTTTAAAGGGACAAAGATTTAGGGACGTGATGGGACATCTTATAATATGCTGTTAATGTAATGTTACTACATATAAGTGACCTAAAGGTGCATGGGGATGAACTTCTCAACAGAAGTTGAAGACAATGAAATGCTGGGAAAACATTGTCACTTCACTCCAAATTGATGTTTGGTCATTTGTAAAAGACAAAGGTGAGTGAGTGAATCCATGTAATCCAGATTGACAAAATTATTTTCAGATGTAAAGGCACCAAAAGGGGAATCTCATGGACTGGGGAGCTTGTGGAGCTGTGAGTTATTATATACTGTAAGGCCTTAAAACTGAATAAATGAATGCTTTATAAAGTACTGTTTAAGTTGTAATGACAGTATATCTCCAGATTAATTCCCATCAGCTTTCATTTTCCCAAAGAGTTCTTCAATAATTCGTTGCTTTGACGTCCTGACCTTCGTTAAAGACCTCAACGGTCTGCTTATATGGTTGTTATGGCAGCAAGTAATGTAACTAGCGGTCACACTGCATCATTGTGTTGTCATTTCTACACAGCTCAGAGGTCTATTCAGGGATTGACAGTTTAGAATATAAACACAACATGTACAGCAGGGCTTATTAGGGATTTCATTATGATATTACAACCAGCTACCAGCTGGGACTGAAGCTGGTAATAAATAACTTGCTTTAAAGTGGACCTATGATGCTTTTTATCTACCACGAGTACTTAAAGTTGTGACGCTGTGTAAGATGTAAATAAAGATGAATGAATTTGGAAATGTCATAGACCCATATTTTATCACAATAGAACACAGTAAAAAATATCAACTGTTTCAACTGAAAAAAGATAATTACCATTTTAGAAAAAATCTTAGCTCAATTTGGATTTGATGGCAGGGCCATGTTCACCACTGTGTAGCATCTGTTCTTTTGACAGCAGACCCTAAATTTTGGAAAACTGAGGAGAGCAGCTGGACTTCTGGCAGACGAATATTGTCCCATTCTTGTCTGATGGAGGATTCCAGCTCGGGTCTGCTTTGTTCTGTTTTGTTTGATCATGTGCCACTTGATTGTTGATGAAAGGTCAGCACCCAAACTCGTCTACTACAAAGCCATACCGTTCCAATGGCTGCAGTTTTGCATTGTCTTTCTGAGCCACACAGTCCTTCCCTGAAAAAGGGGGTCTGGATGGGACCATATGGTGCTCTAGAACTGAGCACTGGTAACAAGCTAGATATTGTATCTGACCTCAGAACAGTTGTCTGCTTGGCCTGAGTCCATTTTAAATGAGCTTTGGCCCAGAGAAGACAGCAGTGTTTCTGGATCACGTTCACATACGGCTTCTCTGCCTGACAGAGCTTTAACCTGCATTTGTGGATGGCACAGTGAACTGTGTCCACAGGCAGTGACTTCTGGAAGTGTTCCTCAGCTCGTGCTAGTTTTAATGCAGTGCCGCCTGATGGCCCAAAGATCAGACATCTGGTATCGTTTTTGGCCTTGTCCCTTACACACAGAGATTTCTCAAGGTGTTCTGATTCTTGTGATGATATTATGTACTATAAATCATGAGATACTAAAAATCCTCACAGGTTGACGATCATCTGAAATCTTTTTCTCAAGATGATGCAAATGCAGGTGAACCTCTGCCTCTCTAAGACTCTTTGTACCAAACCGTGTTTCTGACCTGTTGGCAAATAACCAAATTAGCTGTAAAATATTCCTCCAAGCTTTTTACTCTCACTTTGACGTTTGTTGCCCAACCTTTTTAACCTTTTTGCGGCAATCAAATTTAAACTAAGCTAACAGAGTTTTTTTAGATATATATATATATAAAAGGTTGTTTTTCCTCACTTCAAACATTTAATTTGTTTTCTGTGTTCTGTGGTTAATAAAAATACCGGTTTATGAGATTTGCTAAACATTGCTTTCTGTTTTGTTTACATTACAGACAGTATCCCAACTTTTTGGGTTTGTGTGTGTATATACGCACATTTTTAAAATGCAGGATACACGAGTTTCTAATAATGAGGCCCCTGTATGTGTAAGTTACTGACAACTGTTGCTAACAACCAAAGCTCTTTAGCATCAGCCATGAGCACATTTAGTGGTGATGTATTTTAAGACACGCTTTACGTATGAGAAATAGGTAAGCTGGACCATAATTACAGTTTTGAGTCTCGGATACGAAGTGTGGGCCGCTCCATCAACATGACAAGGAACAGGAAGATCCCTGACTCTCCAGCAGCTTCGTGGGACATTGATAGATGGTGGGCATAGTGACTGTAGAAGCAGCACACTGTGCTCGCAGTGCATTGAAGTAAACACTGATGTGCAGCAGTGTGATAGGTAAGGCTGGGGAGGATCTAGAAGAAGAGCTTAGTGAGATTAGTGGAGTAAATGGAGCCATCCATAAAAGTCAAACTGAGCAATTGCTCTTTGCTTTATTGTCCCGTGTCACCATGATGTCAGACTAAACAATAAGACGTTGCTTGCAAACCTGAAAGTTTAAAATTAAAATGTTCATCTTAATCCAACACTGTTGGAAATCTTTTTTTTTCTCCATCTGCTTTGTATTTCAGGATATGCAGACACTTGGCTGACTGCAACTCTGTGTGCCTCTGATTTCCTGTTTTACAAAATTACTTTCAGAGAGCGGGAGGGGCTCTTCGAGCCGAGAAAAGCTTCACATTCTTTCACATATTCTGTCAGTGTCAGATGTACAAATATGCAAACTGTAACTGCGCGGCACTCTGGGGTACCGAGGCCGTGAACCCTTTCCCAGAGAGTCTTACCTAATAGCGGAAAATTCTCCAGCTAGGAGACTTGAAATATCTTAACGTTGTGTCGTTGTGCGAGTCTGATAGAATTAAAAACGTTAGTACATTTATCATCATGCAGCTTATTTTGCACAGCCCCCCTTCTTGGAAGTCAGGATGTTATCTCTGCCTAAATTAACTTCACACTGTTATGAAGCTCTAATTGGTTTAATCAGAGAAGTGATTAGAACACGAAGAAGCAATAAATGGAAGAAGAATCGTGTCGCATTAAACCCTCAAGTCACAAGTTCAAACTGTACCGCAGCAGAGTGCTCGGTATCAAAGCCAACGCAGGAATGTTGCTAATTGCTCGTTTAAAAGCTCATTTTCATGGAAATGTAAAAACTTCAAGCTGGCAATGAGACTTCTAAATGATCTTCACTGCACTCTGCTTGAAGCCTCTGTTTGTTCTTATGGATGCACTTTGAAAGCTTTGCTCACATAGCAGTCAACAAATATCTGCTCAGCTTTCCATTCACGTCGATCAAAGCCCCAAAAGTCCTGTAGGAGGGTCCGGTTTTATGTGTATAAAGCCAAATCACATCAACAGTCGCCTCAAGGGCAGCCATGTGCCACGACTGGTTTGGGTCCTCGTCAGAGAGGTGATTCGGACGCTAACATTAAATGAAATCCTGACTGGAGGGGCCATATCAGTGCAAAACTAAGCAGGTGTACACGCCTCGCTAATGAAGTGCTGACTGACTTTAGGAACTCTTTAACAAATATTATTTTCTTCCATGTTAAATATAGTTATACAGCTGCCATACCTATTGTATGAAAAGTGTTTTGGCTTTGACTAGTGAGTAGTTAAATATAAACTCACTGGCCAATGTTGGATCAGACCAAGCATCAGAAAAAAAGTGATTTAAGTGATTTTGCATTGACATGGTTGTTGGTGCCAGAGTAGCTGGTCTGAGTATTTCAGGAACTGGGATTTCCAATCACAGCTGTATCTAGAGTTTACAGAGAATAGTAAATAATTCTGGAAATATGCAGCAAGGGGCATTTCTCTTAGTAAGAATGTTTTGTTGATGGCAGAGGTCAGAGGAGAATAGCTAGAGAGGAAGGAACAGTAACTCAAATGACCACTTTTTACAACAGCTGAAGACCACAACCCGGTGGCAATTACATAGCATCAATCTGCCTCACTCAGCCTATCTGAGTGTTGCTACTGACCATCTTCTGATGGCTGCTTTCAGCAGGATAACACACCGTTGTCACAAAGCTCAAATCATCTCTGAGTGGTTTCTTAAACATGATGCTGAGTTCACTGTGCTCAAATGACCTCCACAATCACCATATCCCAGTACAACAGAGCACCGATGGGATGGAACAGGAGATTCACATCTGCAGCAACTGTGTGATCCTATCATGTCAATATGGATGAAAGTCTCTAAGAGATGTTTCCAAGACTGTTTCCAAGAACCGAGGCAGTTCTGAAGGCACCAGTGAGGTGCACCTAATGAAGTGGCCATTTCTTCTTCCTATCATATATCTCTGAAAAAATGTTTTTCTAAATTTATGTATAAGGTTACAACAAAGACCCACTTCATGAATTCATATCTGACTAATGGTCACATGTCAAATTCCTGTAACACAACCTTCTGGTCCGCAGGTTTTTACACGCCGTTATAGATTAGAAAACAAGCTTTCCTGATTCACCACTTAAAATTATGAATCAAACCACAGACATATATTGATTATGTACATTGATTACTTTGCAGCCAACCTTTAAAACTCTTGCTTTGTCTTCCAGATGATTCTTACACTCCCTGTACTTGCACATTTTAATTTGTTAATGCTAATAAAGTTATTGATTTTCTTCGCCGG
Organism: Haplochromis burtoni; assembly: GCF_018398535.1. Classification (NCBI taxonomy): domain Eukaryota; kingdom Metazoa; phylum Chordata; class Actinopteri; order Cichliformes; family Cichlidae; genus Haplochromis; species Haplochromis burtoni. The sequence goes on along the minus strand of NW_024582619.1, from coordinate 683,662 downwards.
AGGAGTGCATGCTGATATCTTTGGTGGGGAAAAAAAACTTGCATGCTTTTTCTGAATAATTTTCCTCTTCTTGGCTCTTGTTTTTCTTCAATCTTCAATCACAATTAGCTCAGCGAATGTAATCCAAACAAATTTCAGTTTCTTTGTGGATCTCAATAGATTCCTCGTGTGGACTTTCGGACTCTGGACGAGCTTCATTCTTCATTTCATGCCATGAGTGTTATTGGCATTTTGCTACTTTACTATACAATCAACCATTTTTATTTTTTATTTTTTGAATGTCAGACCCACATCACAGTGCATACTGTGTCCCTTTTGCTGCCGCTGCTTTGCTGAAGAAGCAACGTGCTGTGTCGTGTAAAATATGACCGACTGTGTTGTTTGATGCGGTTGCAGGATGAGCCAGATGTAGGCATGTGTGGCCTTGGAGGATGACAGCTGTTCCTTTCTGAAATAATTCATCCACTTTTTTCTCAGCATATATAAGCAATATTTGTCTGCTTTAGTGACCCAAGGTTAGCTCCTTGTTGTCGAGTTTCTAATGTCTAGGTCTTAACCCAGCTGTACCTGTGAGTCTTGGGGTGACAGTAGCAGGGTCTCATACACCCATGTTTTATTAATTGTCGACTATAATAAAACAAATTTGTCAAATTTTTCATTTGATGGTGGGCCAAATTGTTGAAAGTTAACCCCAGGACTCTTCTACTCCAAAGCCATGCTTTTATGTGAGATGCAGCATGTGGTTTTGTTATTGTCTTGCTTAAGACTTCACAAGGCCCACCCTATAAGAGACATCATCTGGATGGGAGCAAATGTTGCTCTAAAACCTGTTTATGCCTTTCAGCAATGATGGTGCCTTTCCAGATATACAAGCTGATGGAAGCGTTTCAGAACTGACCTCGGATAACAAGCCCAATTTCCAAGTTACCAGGAGTAGGAGAGTTTTCCCCTTTGCTTCAGTCCATTTTAGATGAGCTTTGGCCCAGAGGAGACAGCGGGGTTACTGCATCGTATTAACATAGGGCTTCTTCTTTGCATCACAGAGCTTTAACCTGCATTTCTGGGTGGCACCACAAACTTTGTCACAGAATAATGCCTGTTTTTACAAAGATCACAAGCAGAGATCGTATTTTGGCACTATTTGTCTCTTTCACAGAGATTTCTCCACATTCTGTGAATCTTTTGATGATATTATGTATTGCAGATGATATTCAGTGTCTTCACTTGCAGAAGAAATATGTTCCACCCTTTGTAGAGAGTTTTGAACAGAGGTGAACCTCTTCCCATCTTTACTTCTGAGAAACTGTCCTTCTCTTAGATGCTCTTTTTATACCCAATCATGTGATTGACTAAGAACCTAATTATGCTTGTGTAGCAACATTAAAGCCAGAGAGCAGCCGAATGTGGGGGCGCTTAAGAAAGCGAAGAGAAATCGATGTTTCAAAGCTGAATTCTATTAAAGTTTATAAAAATGCTTTTAAAGGCACAGAAACCTTATTAAGGAAACGCATAACGTGTTAAAACACAGATGTACATGAACAGATGGTGTAACCGGACCTCGTTTTAATCTGTAGTTAAATCAACTTTAAACTATGAAGCAGCAGGTCACAAAAAACAGGAAAAACTTGAAGAACATTGAGCCATGATTCATCATTGTCAACACCTTGTTTCTATTGAAAGCTCTGTGTGTAAAAAGTGGAGCCAGTGAGGAAATAACTTTAGTCTGCATTCGTTTTTATACCAAGAGGGAGGCGATTCCTCTGGATAATAAAGAAAAAGGTTTTATAGACATTTATGGTAAAACAAGCCTTTGACTCCCTTTTTATGAGGTAAGGTAGGCAAGTCAGTCATTTCTGCACTGGCTCCATTTTTCCCTCCATCCTTTACATACAGAGTTTTTGGAGGTTTATTCTTTTTAAACTGTCAGTGTGAACAGGTGTCTGCATACAAGTTTTACTTCAAGTAATCTCAGCAATTCGACGTAAAGATATGTGCAGTGCTTACGCCGTTATCTTAAAAACAAACCTTTTCAAGATCATCTGATAAAAGTCAGTCAAAAGTGCTGCAAAAAAAACAAGGTGTTGACATGATTTTGAGTCAAAATACGTGACAATCGATAGTTTTGTGTTATTTTTGTGTTGTTGTTTTTATGATTCCTGCAGCAGTAGCTTAACGTTGATTTAACTACAGATAAAAATGAGGTCAGGCTACCCCATCTGTTCAAAAACAGAGTACTGTAAAATTAAATGAAGTTAAGAGGCAAACCCTGGTTATAGTGTGAGTCGGTTGATAACCATTAACCATTGTGCAGTAGATCAAATATGTTTTCAACCCTCTTCTTTCTGTAATTCAGCATTTAAAAAAAAATAGAAGAGCAGTAACTGTCACCACAGCTCATCATACCGTGTCCTCAGGTTTTGTTAACATTCTCAGGCATGGTGTTAAACAGTGACTTGATAGACCATCACCACGTGGGTGTGTTTAGGGCGTCAGCAAAACCACTGGAGTGTAATATTTGCTGTACTTTGTGACCAAGGAGATTGCAGAATGCTGTGTTTGTTCAGCCCACGCTCACCTGATACTTCTCACCTTTAATGGAAGAGCTCATTACCTGCCTGGAAAAAAAAAAAAAAAAGAGCACAACAGACAGGACGCTGTCTACCTGATCCTGGACCGCTGACTGTGGCTGCGAGAGGCAGGAGAAAACTGGGAAAGGTAAACATGCACCACTTTAATATTTAAAAATGCCGCAAACTGAAATATCTATGTGGAGGAAAAGCGGAGAGCTGTTAGTCCGTGTGTTTAAAAAGATGCAGCCGTGACAGCACGTCTGCCACTATTTTGATAGCGTGAGAAAGTCCTGTGGTTTTTATTCTGTCAAGCGTTTTGAAATGCTTCCTGTGTGCTGTAATGAAGTCTGACACTTTTGTCTCTCAGAGTAAACGACACAGCAAAACCTGCTCGTTCAGAGTGTGCTGATGAACACAAAGGGGGAAAAGTCACTGGAAGTATGGAGGAGCAGAAATTAGTCCTCAGTTTCTCTTTCCACCCTTTTGTCTCCCCACTCGTAACGTTTCCCTCGTAATCAAACAGCCCCGAGCAATAGTGATAAGCAAGCGCAGGAAGCGTTTCCCAGTCAGCAGTAATCTCCTACACATTGAACACATTACAAATCCACCTACAGATGACTGACTTCCAGGTTTTACAGGACCCTAACCACACCCCGGCTCCATGAAAAAAAAAACAGAAGCAATTAAATGCTTCTCTTCCTGTCTCATAAAGCATTGATCTTTCCCTTGTATTTGGTTTACACACTATATCCGTCTGGAAAGTCCAGTGCTCTCGCTCTGTCTCCATATCCAGATTCCTGTCGCCCTAAAATTGTATCCAAGGAAAACTTGGAACAAAGGTGTCATCTGAGAAGAGTCTTTTGCTGAATATTTTATCCTGTGTGTGTTGCCTTGGGTGCAGACATTCTAGGAAACTTCTGTGAAAATGAGATGCGTGTTGAGAACTAGATCTTTGTTTGTCCCGTTTCTTTTAAACTGAGGCTTTTCTAGCTTTTCTATATTTACAGAGACTGTTTTGTTCCAGTTTCATGAACCGTTTAAATCTGCTGGTATAAAGGTGTGATTGTGTTGAGATGGAGATTAAATGACTATCTGGTTCACCCGGTAGATTTTCCTCTGGAAAGGCACGCTGGTGTTTCTCCTGTGCTCATGTTAGAGCCCTGAACGCGTTCTGTTACATGCAGAACTTCCTAACATCGACCAGGATAGCAGTGACCTGGTTTGGTTCACACTTCTCACTTATTTTCGGAAAGCTGAAAGGAATTATTAACAACTATAAGGCCAAAAGATAACATCTTATAGTTCCTGAAAACACTTGTTTCATTCATGGCTTAAAACAGAGCCTAACACTAACCATACCAGTTTTTCCAGCGACTTGCAGAAAGTAACCAGGTTAACACAGTTTTGCTGATGTTACAAGGTAAGGCACAAGGGTCAAGACATATATATGTTTTTCCAGAGACAGTTTTAGTGCAGTGAGCATAAAATAATCCCTGAAATCAGCCAACGTACCCATGATTGACCCAGATGAATCAGAGGGTGTAGCTTTGGGTACTTTAACAGAAGCTATGACCCCGACAGCAGAGTGACAGTATGTGTCAGATCTGCTTTGGCTCTAGCTATCATTAAAAGCATCTTCATAATCCTGCTTCGTGAGACAGGACAGACTTCTGGTGTGAGCCATAAAAAAAAAAAGTGTCGCACTCAGACTGCTGACAGGCTGATATCAATATTTAAAGTGCAGACACAGTGTAGGTCTCTAACCCCCCTCCCCCCACCCCACAGTGGCTGCTGATTGCTCAGAGGGCGAACAAAGTGAGGCTTTGAGGTTGAAGATCTCAGGCTGTTCTGAGGGATGTTACGCTCTAGGGGGCTTAGCATCCAGCTGTATTTACTGTATCACTAATAAGCAGAGATGTTGCCAACTTCACTGGCTTACTGATACAGACACTTGTTAAAAAGCAATGGATCACAGGCTATTTAAAATCTGAACCATATCACAGCTGCCAAATAATGAGCATCTAGACTCCTTGAGCTCCCTCGAGACCCGAGTCTCAGAAAAAGGGACTCAAGTGTAACCTGAAACTAAAATGGAAACGGGTGAAGTCACACAAAGTTGGGGAGATATGTAAATCCTTTGTTACACCTGCTAGCGCCAGGCAGATGTACAAAGGATGAAATACTAGCTGACTTTAGATCTCTCAGGTGTTCCTTTCAAAAACCCTGGACTAAATTTGTGAAGGACAGCGGGCTTTGTTTATCCACATGAAGTAGAAACCAGAGGGCAGCTTCTGATGCTTGACAGCATCGGTTTGTATAAAAACGTTTGCGTGATCAACTCATTGAGCCTCTTATTATTGTAACTCACGGCTTCGATGGCATCTACACACCGAACGTGTAAGATTCATGAGAAAATTCATAGGTTCAAAATATTTTTCTGACTCACCTGTTGTTAATGCAGCCGTTTACACCCACTGAGTAAACGTTTCCAATTTTTCACATGCAAATAAAAAGTTCTGACCAATCAGATCACTGCAATCTGGCAGTGACTGGCAACAAGTGGACTCGTAGATCAAAGTGCGCACTGCTACTTATATAGACATAAAATAATACTGTTTTACCAGGCACTGCTCTCTGGTCAATCAGCTCTCTACCTGCTCTGGTGCTAATGCTGATAACAACAGCTCAAACTACCTCACTGACATTCTGATTTACGACTCTTTCTAAATGCGCTCGGCATGTGAAGGTCTTTAGGCTACAGATCTACATTGAAGCGATGGCGGTCTCGGGTACTGAGACAAACTTGTGCAACGTGAGCTTGTAATGTGCACATTAGGTGCATTAGGAATCACTTCCCCTGTTTCTGTCAGTCTTGAAAAGAACAAGCAGAGATGTTCTTTCTTCTTTAAGCAAGAGGCTTTCGGGCCTGGCCTCACTGCATGACTTCAGTGAAACCCTGAGTTAAGTTAAGCAATGTGACAAAGAGGAACATTCACCCCTCGGAGGTTGTTTCCTTTTAAGGGTCGGTGCAGTTTATTGTTCCAGTTTATTCAAGCATGCATAGCCACAAATAGCATGAATAGTCCTCCACCCTTTGCCACAGGCACAAGGAGGACACAAGTTGGTAGACATGTTAGAACAATAACCAGCTTATTACAGATAGCCATTCATTTTTGCTAGATTAACTCTTACGCTTCACACTGTGTGCATGCAGGAATTTGACTTTTTCTCCAAAAAAACATTTGTGTTTGTTTGAGATTTACTTTGGTAAGCTAATTAAACCAATGGAAACTTTAGATATTTTATTTTTTTATTAGTTTTAAATTCTTTCTCTGAATTTTTTATTTTATTTTTTGGCATGTAATGCATCTTACTAGAGACGTGGGGATAAGGGAGGGGCTCGACATGCAACGCTTGTCCACACTTGTTCGGTACCAGAGCCATGATGTTAGTAAAGTACAAACTATGAAGACTGTAGCTGACGATAACAATGGAGATACAGACTCACACTTTGTGTGCTTATTCTGACTACATCTGTCATTTCTTGGTGCAGAATAACTCAGGATGAACCAACTTTAGCTTCTGCCTGGACTCTCTTGCGTGTCACAGAGTAATCACAAAACCAGATAGACATGCTTTTGTTACGTACTAGCGTAGAACATAATCGTGTCATTTAAAAGAATGTTAATGATACACAAATGTGTTTGCACACTCCAGCTCTCAGCAGATGCTAGACATTCCATTTGTTCGCCTGCTGATAGTCATGGTAGCAGACACTCTCTCCTTCTACCTACGCTCATATCCTGAGTGTAATTCATTTGCCATAAAGGGATAAAGAAACATAATCAGCACACTTACATTAAATCTGACCTGAAGCATCATTATTAAAGGGATTTTTAGAAAAAGAAATACATCGTCCCACGCCTTCAGCTCTTCCTCGTTTACTGCATACATCAAATTTGAAGTTTTGAAGTCTGCATATGTGCAAGCTGTGGCGTATAGAGGACCCAGATACAGGACGCAGAACACTAAATCAGAAGTGAGCCTTTGTTGTAGCTGATAGATATACCCAAAAAAAAAAAAATACACAAAGTCTACATAATATCTAAACATTGCCAAAACAAAGAAGAAAAAAAAAACAAGAACACCAACAGAAATGTGCAATCTAAACAGGCAGAATGAGCACAGAGGCAACGATCAGCCAGAAGAAAGGAAGAGCACGACAAACACATGGGGAAGGGAATTCAGGATGCACGCACGCACACATGCTAAACACACGAAACACAGGTGCATGCAATGAGCAACAGGTGGAAAGAATGAGGGAATCAGGGGCCAGACAGGAAGTACCAGTAACAGTAACCTCCAAAATAAAACAGGAAGCCAACAAAAGAGACTGATAGAATAACTTTGGAGACAAAGAGGGACAATTGGAAGCAATGGGGAGATTGCTGCTACTCCTTCTACTACTACTAATAGTAAACATTATTATAATAAAAGGCAGTAGAATTAGAAATTAAAAGAAAACAAGCCAGGGCGAAGGCAGGAATTCAAAAAACAGAGTAGAAATAGTTACGGATTAAAAATGGGATGTGTGTGTGTGTGTGTGTGTGTGTGTGTGTGTGTGTGTGTGTGTGTGTGTGTGTGTGAAGGCAGGTGACACTGGGCAGTGTAGTGTATATGTGTTGGATTTGTTTGGGAAAGGTGCAGGTTTACATCCAGCTCTGCACTTAATGGTGCCTAAAGAGCCAAATATGGATTTGTCATAGCAGCAAAGCGGCCGTTCAGCTATCTAAACACATGTGTAATGGATAGTATTATACTGAACTGGGCCAGCATTTTAACCCGCTCATGACTGAAAATCACATATTATTACTTTAAAAAAAATACTAAAACTGAGAGAAAAATTCCCTGTGTTCCACTTTTTCCACTATTTACACATAACCAGCTCCTAGTTCAATAACACTGAACGAATATAAGAGCTGCACCGTTTGCGTTTAACTGAAGGGCAGCATTGCCCGAGGTGAGCTCAGAGTTACAACCTGCTGTTTCTCTGGCGCCCCCTTCAGGACATACATCACATTGCCTGACAGCAGTCGGTGTGTGTGTCTCCTCACACTGTATCCGTGCAACAGGGTCTGGTGTGCCTCACGGGTCCCTGCTATATGGACATACAGTTTTCTTGCAGTTCTGCAGAAAAAAAGGGGGTGGGGTGTCTTAAATACAGGCAGCGTTTACAGGCGAGCTCTGCGTGGATCACAGGTGAGGTCACAGCAATAACAGTCTTATATGTTCCAGCCGCTGCACGGTCATATCTCATTTTTCATATCTCATGATGGGCGCCCCCTCCGTCCCGCTGATAAGCAGCATAACGGGGGGAGGAGCTCTCTCCTCACGGGGCTCCTCCTTCCGCTCCCTTAGTTTTCTTCCACTTGCTCCCCCCAACGCCACCCACCCCCCCTACACACACACACACGCACGCACGCACACTCATCTGCACCTCCTCCTGCTCTTCGCAGCTCCGATCGAGAGGAATAGAGGGCAGATTATGAGAATATACGTGAACGCCGAGGAGTAGCGGGGGTTCTTCTCCTCCTGTGAGCGGAAAAGGCGTCGCGGAGGACGGGAGAGAGAGGGACGCATCGTGGACAGAGACCGAGGAGACGGAGGGAGGAGGCGACAGCGGCTCGTAAACACGACGGAAAACGGCAATCAGCGCGGCAGAAAGCAGCTATCACCCCCTCTATCTCCCGCCTGGCACCACCAGCACCATCGACACTAGTGACACCCCCGAGTCCCTTCGCATCATTCCGTCTCCATCCTATTTTTGTACGTTATTGCTGTTTGGCTTTTGCTTTCCGTGCCTCTGCTGTGAGTATCTGTGGGGAGAACCGCTGCTCGTGTCTGTCGGAGGAGCAGCATCAGGGGCTGAGCTAGGAGAAGAGGCTGTGAGCCATCACCCATAGGATCCCCCCGCCCACCCCCAGTCGGGTCCAGCTTGGGACGATTATCTGCACATCCGATCCGGCGGATAAAGGAAAAAAACAAAAACAGCGAAGGCGAGATAACCGCACAGTAACCCGCCTTCAGCAGAGTGAGAGAGAGAGACCCCGGCCCCAGTTATCAGCCAGTCTCCAGCATCACCGATGCGATGGCATAGTGGCTTCTGCAGTGCAACCGACAGGCTCGACTCCGATCAGCAGGGCTCTCATCCACCATGACCCTCTGAAAGACATCACAGGCACAGATGGGTAAGAGATGCTCCACTCTTTTTTTTTTTCTTTCCTGTTGTCTTTTCCCTTTATGTTGATTCCGGGATGTGGAGGTTGGGCGGGGAGTGTGCAGGGGTGGGGTGGGCAGGGGCGGGTTGTGACGTGTAGAAGACCCCTGCCATTGCACTGAGCCCAGGGTATAAGACTGCAATGTAAGAAGGTGTGTTTGTGCCCGAGTCAGGTTGTGGAAGTTGCTGAAAACAGAAGAAGACAGGAGCAGATGTGTAGACATGATTGTTCCTTACTGGGTTCATTGGAAATGTTTTGTCCTGTGTATGTTAGACTTGATGTTCAAGCACCATGACAGGCTAGTCTGCTGGCCATTCTGGGCACTGGAAGGAGATGCGAAATATGTGCAGAGATGTATCAGCCTCAAAGAAGCAGCGATACAAGATGCTAAAGACTAAAGCTGAGGCTAATCGTGCTCATGTTTCACGTCACTCAGTGGGTTGACGGTGCACTGGAACTTTAAGGTTTTGGCATTTGATTCTCATTAAGATACATCCATTAGATTCCCAACAGTACTCTTCTTCAGGCTGTCTAAATTGTGAGGTAAAGATCGGGCAGCATTACGGAAGGAACCAAGTGGCAATCAGCTGGCAACAGAAGAACTCCTCTTAACAGGAAGAATGAGAGCAGAACCTCCGTAGAGGCTAATTTCAGCCGTTTCAAACACCTGAAACGATGGAAGCCGTGAGTCTTGTCACCGCTGCTCACAGCTCAGCGTAAAGTTCTCCCAGCACATGACCTTAGAGGTCTGAATCATCCTTTTCCAAGCAGCTGACTTCTGTTTGCGACAGCTGAGGCCTTCACTGAATAACTCTACTTTCCATGTCTCGTCAAAGTGAAACCAAAACCAGAACACAACCTCTGCTAGCTGAATTCTTTTCTAATTTCCCACAGGAGTGAGTCTGCTGCTCCCTGACTGGTGCTTTGGGATATCCAACCCTGCTGCGGTGGGGGTGCGAGTACTACGGGGTTGAATAAGCCGATCCACCATTGAGCAGGCTTTGCGTGAGCTTGATCGAAGGTTTTGACTATTAGAGTTCTGTGGAAAGAAAACAGTAAACCTCTTCTTGTTTCAATACGTCAGTCGTTACTCTGGAGCATAACAATTAATCGGCTGTAGCTCCATTAGAGAGGCTCTGTGGTGCAACAATAGCAGACTGCACTACCTGGCAGATCCCAGGTGTGACTACACGAAGCGGTGCGTCAGTGATGAGCGCGCTCATTCAGTTCTCCGAGGATAAAGATGCTTCTTTTGGGCGCTTTCTTTTTTACAATGTCTGTTTAGTAACGACACAAATTTGAGAAGTTCTAAGTTGGTCTAAGCAGGTCTGAGTTGAATCCACAGGGAGATAGTGGGCTAACACTTCGACTTTTCCTGGCAGCTGTTTGGTACCAGATCAGTACCTGGCAGGGTGTAAAGAGAGCAGGCAGGAAATGAATTTGAGCTAGAGGGCAGCAGGAAGTTTCTCACCATGCTTACAGCTTACAGAAGGATTTCTGCTGCTGCGGTTGTCTGCAGTTATCACGACGTGCGTTTAAGTGGTCCACCGATGTCCTAACAAACATCCCCCAGCCCCACGTTTCAAACAGCAGCATCAACAAAGACCGTCTCTCACGGGAATGCTGGCCTTTTAACTTCACAGTTGATGCTGATGCTGTGAGACAGGGCCTCGTGCAAGAGTCTGTGAGGTGTGTGTGTGTGTGGTAACGGTGGTAGTGTTTGCAGGAGGAGGAGCACAAACTGAAAGGGTTTGAAACACACTGCAGTCAGAATGAAGACGTGCAGCGAGCAAGACAGGGAGCGAACGGAGGCACTGGATGACTAGTGAGGATGAGGGAATGGTACTCGGTAGGCCTGGTTGGAGAGAGGGGGGCCCTTAAAAACTGCCTGGACTCGGCAGATCCACCTGAGCCCCACAGCTGAAGCTCGCATCATTTGCCAGATTTGATTAAGAGCACACTCAAGAGATTTCACCCGCTGTCGCTCATACGCTGTCAGTTTCTCTTCAGGTCTGCTTTACTGGCACGTATGAGAGAGAGGAAACCTCGGATAAGGGAGTCGAAAACGTGAAGCGTGCCGCGACCGTTACGGGAAAATCCTAATCTGCCAAATCTCACGTTTTGTTTTTTTTACCCTGCAAATGCAGGAACCCCTGACTTCTGTCTAACTCCTGACAAAGAGGCGAATAAGCGTTGAACCTGTCGTTTAAGGCCGCGAAACGCAGACCGACAGATGATTTGTCCTCTGTCTGTTTTTCCCAGCGGCAGCAGAAAACAAACTTCGCTGCTGGTCCCATCATCCGCCCGGTTTCTAATACGAGGAATGCTGAAGCTTTTTCAAAACGTGATCAAATTTTAGGTTATAGTACACACAAAACCTCTTCTCTGTAGTTCAATCAGCATGCATTCTTTCATCCTTTTCTCCTCTCATACAGTTTTTTCATTAATGCGTGCCCTCTATCTTCCCGCCACCACCCCCAGCCTGCGACTCAGGTTGCAAGGCCGAAACAAATGGCTTTGCTGGCACACAGAGAGGCTGTCAGTTAAAATTGCCAGGGGTGATCTGGGTTCACGCGCCCAGATCAGCAGCCTTTTTCCTGTTGCACTACATCCTGTTTCGCAGGCTCTCCCTTTTCTTTTCTTCTTTGTTCTTCCTTTTTTTGTTAGGAAATCAGCTGTTAGTGCCAACTCGCCCAAGAGTCAAATGCCTTGTAATGATAATATTGCATTGACTGCAGATCAAGTTCGAGAAGGATTTTGACGCTCTCGAATCTCAGAAGGAAACGGCAGCCTCTCCGTTGCTTCTTGAGTCAAATGCGCTGAAATTTGTAATAAGAATTTTTTTTAAAAAGCGAGAATGTGTGCAGGAAACGGCCACAAACCAGTCTTGTTGTTATAAGCAGATGGAGGCGGACATCTGATATCCTGCAGTGTGCGAACGCCACTGAAGGACAGCAAAAGGGCAGTGAAGACAGATTTGCATGAACGAAGGAAAATCCCAAACAAAGCAAGAGCTTGCTGACTTTTATTCACTAGGATTGGCTTTCTAGTATTGCAGTACAGTGGATGTAAACACGGGTAGTGCAACAACCCACAAAACACACACAAAGGAATACTATTTTCAGAATTAGGGTGGAGCCACCTGCATGTGTTGCTTTAGCTGAGGGTAGTGGGTGTGCCCAACAGGTGTGATCATGTTAGTGGCAATCAGTAGCTCACAAAGCTAACAGAGCTTTGATTAGCACTCAGCATGAAGCAGGCCAGCTGCCTGCTGCCAGCTCTGTTCATGCGCTAACTCGCCGCCACCATCGTCACTTCCTGATGCCCAACAGCTGGCTGCACATGCAGCTGCTTCGACCTCTTGTTTTTTTTTTTTTCACAGATTGCTTGAAAAGTTCCGCTTTCTTGGGTTTCAGCCTAAGAAGTGAAAGCAAAAAGTGACAAATTCACAGTTCAGCGTGACCGTGTGTGAGGGCACAGAGCGGGTTGAGGTAAGAAGCCTGAAAAATGTTTGTGTGAATGCCTCCTCGGGGCCCCTTTTTAAAGCGGCCTGCAAGGTGGACCGGGGTCCAGAATGTTGCGCCGTTTAAGCAGAGCTGTTTTCAAAGTGATCTGAAACGGGTCTTGAAGGGATCTTTGAGAAACACGTGCATGTGCAGTGAGGGATGAAGTGAGAAGTGTCAAAAGTGGTAACCAAAAAGTGTTGCAACTGAAACTAGTTCTGCTTCTGGAGCATGCAGTTTTAGCCCGTGCCACATTTTCTGCACGCTCCTGAAGTGGAACAGTTGTAGCCCGGTTCAGCAGCTGCTGGATGAATGGATCCCGGTCGCCATCACTCGTTTGGGGGAAGCAAGTTTCCTGCTGAGCGGGTTTAAAATGGAGAACGATGTTGAAGGGAATGTAAAGGATGACTGGCTCCTGCTTAGAGTAACTCTAGCTCACCTCCACACTGAGGAGTGCTGCTGATGAAACTGGAGCTGAGGGAAGCCGAATTATCCTGGAGGCCACGTTGGTCCCAGCAGTTACTGCTAACATGATCTTTATTCCGTTTGTTGTGAGTGCGTTGTTTTCAGTGCTGAGGCACAGGGCAAGCACTAAAGCAGTTAGAAGCCATTGTCTCCTCCAGCCAGGGGGTAAACGACTCAGCAACACAGCAGGAAAAGCTTCAAAATAATCAGTGTAAATGTACCTGGATCATACAATATCTATGTTGCATCATTACCGCCATGGCTGTAATCTGTGCTGTGCACAAGCTGGAGTCGTCCCAGCTTCCAGGATGTGAAGATCGTACTGAGCTCACCCCACTAGCAGGTTACGTGCACAGCTTGCCTCTGCTGCTGCTGGGGGAATTGAGCTGTGTTCCACCTCTGATCTGGCATCTGTAGACAAACGCACACACTCACTCACTGGGCTGGGCCTGCTGGCTGTGCTCCCACTATTCCTGGAGAGTCAGTCTGACAAACACATACATCTCTTTCCTTGTTTGACATCTTATTTCACGCCGTGTGCATACAGACCCTGCCCTAGAAAAGACTGAGCATTGCATGAAACGTGGATAAAAAAGGAGAGCGCTGATTTGGAATCCCTCTCATGTGTTTATCCAGTGTAATCTAATCCAGATCTCCTGCACATACCTGCATCACGATCAGCCCCTTCTGCCCACATGTGCTGCAGGATCAAGTGTTTAAAGACAGCACTCGGGAAGGGGTATTTGGGGGAAGTGGGAAGGTGCACCCCCCCACCTCGCCTTAGGCTTGAGTGTTCCCAGTCCTCATTAGACGGTCGGGGAGTGTTTGATGCCTGGATGAACGAACAGCTACAGAGTTTTCCCGCCACTGTCACGCGATGAGCTGCGCTGATAAAAATAACATCTCGCAGCTCAACAAGTGAAAGGTGGCGCTCTGGTGTTCTATGCTGAGAGCTGAAAAGCTATCGTGTGTGTGTGTGTGTGTGTGTGTGTGAGTGATCGAGGCCAGGTCTATTAAATAAAAACACCGGCGGTTTTAAATTTGTGGAGTTTTTGCTGCATTTGAATCCGTTTTACAGCGTTTCCTGTTGATAAAGAGCTGCACCGTGGCCGTTAATGCACACTGACAGGAAATAAATAATGGGCAACAAGCAGCAACGTGACATTTAAATGACGCAGAGGATTCTGTTTTTTCACCGTCTGTTGATGAATCACTAAAAACTTTGTTTCATAAATACAGGACAATCTGGGCGCTGAGCTGCCAGAACTACTGCTGTAATTTTCTGCATTTGTCATGTAGAAAAAGTGAGATGCGCTGCTGAAATCGCACCTCTATTTTTCTTCTTTAATGTTATCTTAGGGACTCATTGAGTAGCTAAACATCTTTACAATAACAGAAGGAAGCGTTTTCACTCATCTGACCCACTTAAGATCAAAGTGGGCTGTGTGTGGCCCACAATGTCAAACGAGTTTGCCATCCCTGATGTAGGCCTGTCGCGCGGCCTTCTTTCAGTGGTCACTTTTATATTAGTAATTCTCTCTGGATCCCCCACAGTGTGTCTGTTTTAATCTCATTGCAAACTAGAAAAAGAGGTCACTCGCCACGAAAGACACGCGGTGGTTGTTTTGCGTGCCACTGTTAATTTACGCGTGCAGTAAATTTGCTGTGCTGAAAGTGACGAGCAAGTGTTAATGTGGTAACTTTCACACCTCGTATAGAGAAGGCAGTGTTTCCTGATGGTGATAGGTTCATGATAGCGAGTGCAGGATGGGACGTTCACACACAGCCTTAGTTTGCTTTAGTTGTCATTTTACAAAAGTTTTTTTTATGTATTGTCAGATGATTTTTGATCACTTGGGTTATTTAGAGTTCATCAAATGCTTTGCAGGCTCTGCAAGTCTTTCTTTTCCAGTTCATTAGATTAGACACCCCACAATTGTTACATACTTCACGATATTATTGCAGTTTTTAATAATCTGTGATTATACTGTGTATTGCAAAACATATTACAATTTATCAGCTTTTTTCCAACTACAGATTGTCCACAAAGTTAAACTTTGTGGCGCCATGCAACCCCACGCACGGGGCAATCTGCAGTAACTCGCTAACTGAGATTTGCCGTGTTAATGCGGTTATGGTGTTAACTTGACTTTAACGAGATTAACGCTGACAGCACTAATAGAAATATAACCAGAATACAACCAGCATGCAGACAGTTAAGTAGAGTCCAACTTGTGCTCATTGACAGACTCATTCACACTGATGGCAACATGTTGGCAATCTGTGTTTACAATTTAGTGGATTATTTGCAAACACTGGACCATCTCTCTGAGAGTGATTGCAATCAGTCCAAATAAGAATGCAACTGTTTGCAGACAGGTTGCTTCCTAGCAGGTAAAACGAGCCCTCTTGTTATCATTAATAGTGATATTTGGTGTCCCTGTATCGATACAATGTTACCACACAAAATATCATAATGATATGTTGTATGTATGTACAAAGGTCTCTCAAGCATATATGAGTCTTGCTCACCGGTTATGAAAATTTGAAGGCTTGACTTATCAGCCTTCTGAGCTTTGTGTTTACCGAGACCCGACTATTGCTGGCTGTCGTATGTGCGCTTACTCTGCCTTTGTTTGCTTTGGCTTACAGCAGCATTCAGCAGTCTTTGTCTTGTGACATCTGCTAGCCTATAAAGATTGCTGTCGGACTCATTTCCGATGCAAATAGTTTTACGAGAAGCTGAAGGTGCTTTCGTCCTGAACAAATCTTCGGATTAATTAAAAAAAACAACTTGTTCTTCTCAAGTGTGTTAATCAATATTGTACCAACGGGCATCTCTCACGGAGTCTGAGATATTATTCATGCTGTATTTTAAAGCTCAGACTTATAATACAGTGCTGGTTCTAGTTAATAAATCCTCCTTCAAAAGCGCACACACAGACACACACACACTCTGTCTCCCAGGCAGGGTCTTTAGGGTGCTTGTTGTGATGATTAAATATGGATTTCTGCTCTGGCAGGTCAAACTTGAGTGCGGCTGGGCTGTATGTGTGGGTGTATGAAGAGCAATCCTCGTACCGCTGCTCCTTGTCACGGATGGTACTGACCATCAAAGGAGCAACATTTCCCTTCTCTTGCTTGCTCTCCCTCTCTCCCCTGTCTGTCCCTTCCCTCACACTGTTTGGTTGGTACTCCCCCGTTCTAAAAAAAGGCACTTTCTCCCCTCATGTCTTCACCCCTCCTCTTGCACACACACACACGGCAGGCCAAAATAGAAGTTGTTTGTCCCTGAGCATGTATCGCTTCCTTTTTTTATTTTTTCATCGCCCCATTTTCTCTCTCACCTACTTCTCGCCCTCTGTTTTTCTTGTTTGTTTTTTTTGTTTTTTCCCCTACCCTCTTCCATGCTCGGTCACCTTAGTGTCACCGTACAGCCACGTCTACGCTGTAGAGACAGGAGACCCACCTAGGTGAGGAAATGGTCCTGACCTGCCCTCAGCCTGGCATGTGTGTTTATTAAGGCTGCAGTGTCGGAATGTACCACTGCCACTCGTTTTATGGGGGTGGGTGTCAGTTGTATGCCAGCTGGAAATGACGCACAGTTCATGCCTGGGTCAGAAATGAATATGCAGATATGTCTCTGTGTGTTTTGCCAGTGCTGTGGACCCAGATGGTTTGCATTTGCCTATCCAGAACAAAAAAGAGGAAGTTGAGATAAAGTATCGAGTTCTCTGCTGGGTGAGCACAGTTTTGGTGGTTTTGCAGATTAAACGACATCTGTGTATTTAGGTGAAAAACTCACTTTGTGTGCAAACACTGTTTCATCATTTCAGTGACTTTATTTTGACCCTTGGGGTCACTTTTGTTCCCTAATGTCATGCAGGTCAAATATGCATATGTGCACATTTGCATTACAGAGAAAACCACACGTAATAATTATGTGTCAAAATTCTTCGAGTGGGTTTCCAATCTTTACATGTGTCGTTGCGCTGCAGTGTATGCATTCCTACTAGTCCCACTTACCATTTTATATAGAGGAAAATATAGAAAACGTAGGCTCAGTTACGACTTGGAATGTTTGAGCATGGGTACATGAACAGTAAATTCAACCGAAACATGCCTTAGGTCTGTCAGGGCGAAACCTCTGACTTTATACTCCTCATCACTTGCTTTTTGTTTGTAGCTTGCCTTGTCATTATCTACTTTGCAAATTAGCCATTCACTTAACGACTCAGTGATTCAGGAAGTCAAATTTTCATAATATATAAAGATAACCGAGATGCTGCAACAGACTGAGGTTGAAAAGGATTTTCTGTGGGTGGCGACACCTGCTATTCAGGCGAAGGCCGCAGCCACTCTGACGCAAATCTGACAAATCGTCACAGGGCTGCGATGACGCCACAGTTGTCACATATAAGTGGATGCGGTGACCACAGATGAGGCTTTAGGCTGGACTTAGGGCTGTTCGATATAACGATATATATCGGATGACGATATAAAAACATCTATCGTTTCATTTGACGCTATTGTTTGTTGCGTGGTGTCGCAAAATAAACTGTTTACGGCAATATTTTTTTTTCATCGTTTTGAAAGTCACTGTAGTGGTTATATTAATTTCTTAAAGTTCTCTCTTTCTCTTATATTTAATATAACCACACTACAGACGGACAAGCGCCTGTTTTTATGCGTTGTTGTTAGCAACAACGACGCTTGTTTATTAAAATAAACTGAATCACGTGAAAGAGGATGCAGAGTGTTTACGGATGAGAAGTAAAAAAGAGCCGTCAGGTGCTAAAAAAAATCAACCTTAGACTCAAACGTTAGAACAGGCTCTTCCCCGCAGCACGACGTGTAATAAATACTCACAAAGAAAACGCCGGCCGTTACAACTTACGTCTAAAAATGTATAGTTTCATGCATCGGTTAAAACACTCGACTCCAGGTACACGAGGCCCAGCTGGAAACACCTCACGCAAGTGGAGCTGCCCGAGATTCACAGAATTTACAGAAAATGTTACATTTTTGTGATTTATATCGTTGTCGGAACGTCTTATATCGGGATATGAGATTTTGGTCATATCGCACAGCCCTAGCTGGACTGGAAACAAACAAGAAAAAAGGCTATTAGAGCCACAGATATGAGATGGAGGAGAGGATTATGATTCATATTCACCAACAAATAAAGCAGTCCAGTGATTCAATGAGATTTGTAAGGGTGACGCATGGCTATCACATCACATCATTTTGGCTGTTGAGAGATGCGTACGTCAATGAGGAGGCTGTCACCAGTAATGTGAGGGAGGTGAGACGTGAACACGAGGGTGGGAGAGGAAGATGAAGGCCAACTCTTTGTCTGCGGATGGACGGCCGGCTGAATGGATGGAGAGAATGAGAGGGAGAGGACAAGCAAAGACATTTTCATCAGGATTATCCTCCAGCCCAGAATCTCATCTGGGAAAGTGGCCCAGTGCTTACCGATCACACAAACGCGCAGACACAGACACACACAGACACAATGCCGCAGGAGGCTGCAAAAACTGGAAAAGCTGTACTTCACCTCAGTTTGCCCAGGAAAGCCCCTCTTTAAAGCTGCTTGCTACACGCCCCTCAAGAAATGTTGCTGGATGTTGTGACTGTGTGTGTGTGCACAGGTCATTTGTTTGTTATCCTCACTGAATCTCAGTGGATTTCCTCCTACCTGATTTTACTGTTTATTCATTGTGTATCTCCAAACTCCTGCCCACCCTCGGTGCACCGCAGCCAGGAGGAAAGCCTTGATAGCAGCTTGCTGCTTTGTATTCTTTAGCTACACGTGGAAGCTCGAGGCCAGGGGCCTCATTAAAAAAGTTCTTAGATCCTGTACTTAAACCTAGTCTTTGGTTAAATCCTGGCAGTGTTCTTACATCCAGTACGGAGCATAAAAACCCCTCTCATGCATGTCTGAAGAATCATGATTCTGTGATGTATAGACCTAATGGCCAAATGTATCTTGTACCATTTAGCAGCACAGTCATTACTGCTTTGTAAGTGGTAGTGACACTACTAGGGTTTGGTACTGTTCACAATTGAACTGATGCCGATACCTGGAATTTGGTATCGATACCCAGCGGTACCTTTTCTTTTTTGGTACTCGAAGCATTTTTAATGACTATATTCAAAAATTTGTCTTACAAAGTAAATAATTACTTCTCAATTAAAACATGAATTTATGTATTTATAACATTTTCCACATCATAGCACATAGATCAGTGTCTGACAATCTTTGAGACAACTTATCCAGTCACCTAATTAATTACCCGAAAAAGAGAAGCTGTCTATGTTTTAATAAAGTTTCATCTGTGGCTTTAACCATAGTATTCACCGCTGACCGCTGGTAGTGACAGCAGCGGGGTACACAAGGGTTTACAGCATTTAGTGGTACCACCCGGTTGAAGGTGGCTTATACGTGTGGTCATTTTTGTTGTAACTCTGGTCATTTATGTTACTGCTACTAGCAAAATATTGGAACTCACTGATGAGTCTACTTTGGTAGCGTTGATGAAGTCGTACAACTGAAACGTGCTTGTTTTGTTTTTTGATAAACTTAAACAAAACTCCTTTTTGTTTTATCAATACTCTCCACCCTGTAAAGATCTTAACATTCAGAATTGAAAGCCCATTTCACCCTTTACTGTTAAATTTCCCTGTGTTGCTCATAGTTGATGTAATTTAGCCACTGAGCCTTAGCCTGCTAGTGTTAGCTAGCTATGCAGTCTGAACTTAACTGACATTAGCAGTTCACCATAAACTCTACCTTCATTTTTTTATTCATTTATCATTAATTTCAGCATAAACATACTCTGAAAGTTTTATTATAACCTTGTGTAGCAATTTTTTTTTTTAAATGTATTTTTCTGAAGGTAGTTGGCTGTATAGTAGTCTGTATGAGTTTCACTACTGTTAGCTAAAGGTTTCTGTGGTTTTACTGGGAACAAAATCTTTTCTGTTAATATTTTTAATCCACTTCTAGGAAATGTATTTTCTCCCCTCGTACACCCAGGCAGCCTCTCAAGCTGCTCTTGGTTTGTGTATTTCACTTTTTGGGTTTTTCTTATAAATATTGTTGCTGCTCTACACCTGTAGAGAGTTTTCTTGACACTATTTTTAAAAGTAGCATTACGTAGAAATGAAAAGCCTTGTATTCAAATGCACACGCGTTACGGAGACTGAGGTTAATTAACTAAAATTAAAAAGTAATTTGACAAAATTTGCCTTAAGATATTGCATTACCCCTTTAAACCATGTTCTAGCGAGACACTTAAATGAATTTAAAAAGGTGTATTAAGAAACTGTTCTTCTTAGCTAGTTCATGCATTTATTACTTCCAGGCTGGACTACTGTAATTCATTATTATCAGGATGTCCAAAAAACTCCCTGAAAAGCCTTCAGCTAATCCAAAATGCTGCAGCAAGAGTCCTGACAGGGACTAGAAAGAGAGAGCATATTTCTCCTGTTTTGGCTTCCCTTCATTGGCTTCCTGTTAAATCCAGAATTGAATTCAAAATCCTGCTCCTCACATACAAGGTCTTAAATAATCAGGCCCCATCTTATCTCAATGACCTTGTAGTACCATATCACCCTATTAGAGCACTTCGCTCTCGCTCTGCAGGCCTACTTGTTGTTCCTAGAGTATTTAAAAGTAGAATGGGAGGGAGAGCCTTCAGTTTTCAGGCCCCTCTTCTGTGGAACCAGCTTCCAGTTTGGATTCGGGAGACAGACACTATCTCTACTTTCAAGATTAGGCTTAAAACTTTCCTTTTTGCTAAAGCATATAGTTAGGGCTGGACCAGGTGACCCTGAATCCTCCCTTAGTTATGCTGCATTGAGTTTTTCCTTTCCAGTCACCTTTCTCACTCAGTATGTATTAATAGACCTCTCTGCATTGAATCATATCTGTTATTAACCTCTGTCTCTGTTCCACAGCATGTCTTTATCCTGTCTTCCTTCTCTCACCCCAACCAGTCGCAGCAGATGGCCGCCCCTCCCTGAGCCTGGTTCTGCCGGAGGTTTCTTCCTGTTAAAAGGGAGTTTTTCCTTCCCACTGTCGCCAAAGTGCTTGCTCATAGGGGGTCATATGATTGTTGGGTTTTTCTCTGTATCTATGAAGCGCCTTGAGGCGACTTATGTTGTGATTTGGCGCTATATAAATAAAATTGAATTGAATTAGCAGATCCCCAAATTGCATTTAATTTTGGAGTAATTTATAAAACCATAAACTCTGCTGTTTGCTTCCCATTTAGCTGTTTGCTTCCTCCCTAAAGAAAAGTAAAGCTAAAAACTGGAAACTACGTATTCACAGTTGACTCCTGCCCTTCTGAAACAGTCACTTCGGTAAATTATCAGCCAATATTTGAGCTGCACTATAAAGGCTGCTCCAGATGTTTATATCCAAACAAATATTCATACATTTAATTTGAAATGTGATGTTTTTTAAAGTAAGCTTTGGTCTTGACCAGGACTGTTTTTTGTATTTTGGACCAAAATTAAAACACTTCAATATAAAACTGATCTGGCGTCCATATGTTCAAAATTGGGAAATTTGACAGCACAGACAATCTCAGTGTGACATGATCTTCTGGGAATCCCAACACAGGATACGAGAGAAAACCTTAACAATGGTACATATTATGCGTGCATAAATAGAGCTTAAATACATTGTTTTATGACCTTATTTTTTGGCTTATGTCAGCTAATACCTTTGCAGAAGAGCTTTGTCCTGCGATTGTGACATTCTTAACTTAATTTCCTAAGAATTGCAAAAAGAGGAAATGCAGCAAAGTCAGATTAAGTGACATGTACAGCATCAGTCTTACAGTTATGCTAAAAAGTGTACTGATTAAACTTTTTTTGTACCCTTGGATTTTATACAGTGCGATGCACGTTTCCAGCGAAACAGCAACCCCCCGCGCAACAATCCTGCGCTTCCTGTTTCCTTTTTTAAGTTATTATTTTTTTTATAATGCTTCTTAATGCTTACCGCACAAAGTGCAGTCAAGGTTGCGTAAACTGACACCACTCCCATTTGCACTGGATTTCACATACCTACAAAGCTGAAATGGGTGTCACAGGACCACAACTATTATCTATCAGCAGCTAAGGGAGGACAGATTGTGCAGAAAGGTTGTGCGAGAGACCCAGTGTGTTCGGGGGTTTGCGTGTCCAGGTCGCACACCATGCCTTATGATAAAATATCTATTTTTAAGTTAGGCAAATTTTTTAGCAAATGATTTCTATCAGTCAAACTGAGTTTCAGCCTCTGTGTGACATGCCTGAATGTGCACGTCAACCTATTGTTATTTTAGGATCGTTAAGCTACACAGAGATTATGTTAGAAAAATCTTACATGTACTGATGCAGTCGCATTACTTTTTTTTTTTTATTGGAGCTGGTTACATTGATGTAATTTAAATTCAAAGATGGCTTTTTAAGTTTTCTGTGTACGTGTTTGTGGCTGTTCAGACACACACAGTCCCTCCCCACCAGCAGCTGTGACACAGCACTATTTCAGAGACAGGAGGTGGTTCCAGAGTTGAATGGGCTTTATTGTCTTTGAGTCAAGACACACACACACACACATCAAGACACACACACACACACACACACACACACACACACACACACACACACACACACACAGCGTCTGCCTATGTCTAAGATTCTTCATATGACATTTGACACATAAGCACAACGTGGAATGCAGTCAGTTTTCTTGGTGTCCTGGTGGAAGTCTGTTGTTTTGACAGTAGTGTAGCATCAAGAGCTCATTTAGAGTTGGAGACAAGGACTCGTTTTTACTTGTGTTGCTATTTCTGGAGGAAAAATAAATCATGCACAGGAAAAATGTGCTTTGGTTTCTTAAATCAAGTTTAGCTAAATGGCTCTATCTGTGAGTCTACTGAGGAAATCTGACCGAGATTTCACCTTCTTCTCAATGCTCTCCTTTTTTCTTTTTTTCACCCCCCCCCTTCCTTCCTTTCTTCGTCACCTCTCATACACGGTAGACATCTGACCTTCCCTGAGCCTCGTTCTGCTGGAGGCGTCTTCCTGGTTAAAGGGAATTCTTCCTTCTTGCTTTACCCAGGAGTTCGATCATAGAGAATCATCTGATTGTCGGGGTTTCTCTCAGTATTGGAGGGTCTTTATAGCACCTCAAGGCAACTGTTGTGAATTTGTGCTTGATAAATAAAGCCTCATTCAGAGTGGCCTTGGTGTATCTATGGGCCTTATCTCCTCCTAGATTACTGGACCAATCTTCATGAAACTGCCTTTCAGTTTGTCTCAGGCTTGTTAGCATGTGTCTCTATTGGAAAAACGTTAAAAAATATAACTAAGATAAAGATTTAACCAGCGACTGATTGGCTTCATGTGTAGCTGGTAATGTAAACTGCCACTGTTTCTGTCCAGATGAGACCTGAGCGTCTAACTTTAAGAGAACTGTAACACTTTTTAGTTACAAAAAATAGTTTTATCCCAATAAATTAACACTGTTTGTTATAACATGTACAATTCTATGCTGGCAGCTCCACATAAGTGGCTAACCTGATAGTAAAGTGTCCCAGGCTTATTAGTGCTGATATTAGAATTTAACTTGAAGCTAAAGGGCTGACTGTATTACCCAGTAATGATTGTGTTATCTATTAATGATCTCTCAGCTTGTTGACCTCCTACCTTCCTTTTAAACAGAGGCGTAACTAACAGCAGTTGCAATATTTGACAAAGGTCACTTTGTTTTGTTTTATTGCAGGTATAAAAAGCCTGCATTTTGAAGTACAGTCAATGTTCTACACACATGATAATGTTCAACCGACAAAGTTTTCTTATCATAAATGAAAGCAAGAAGTCAGCACTCGTCTCATTTGGAAGTGACAAATTCTGATGAGGAAGTTGAGCATCTGGAAGTTTTTAAGGTTAAAAATAGTATAAATGTGTTCCAGGGAACTGATTCCTTCCTAGTTTTTGTTGTTTTCATTTCAAACTGGTAAAATAACATCACGCATATCAACTCATTTGTCACAATCTCCTTTACATAAGATTTGTCAAACAAATGTAGTCAAACTAATGCAGCGCCTCACTGCTTACTTAGATGGCACAAAGGAAATCCGCATGACCTCTGATCACCACAGATATGCTGTACTTGACGTAGATATGACGTACTTTAAATGAAACTAATTAATCCACTGCATGTCTATGTCTTTGTAGCGCTGTTTGAGCATTCTCCTTTAGAAAAGTACGTGAATAAAGATTATATCAGTAATAAAAGCGACTGATTGGCTTCACGTGTAGCTGGTAATATGAACGTCCATCCTTTCTGAAAAGAATCGTCCGATTTAATATCGGCTGTTCCAAATAAGTGTCTAATCTGATGGTAAAATTGATATTTATTAGTATCTGAGAATCTTTTTTTTTTTTTCTTTTTTTAAAACAACCTTAATTTTGACTGTTATTGAACTGCTGATGGCTGTGAGCAGGAGACATGGAGATATTATGGATCTACGCTGATGGCAAAAAGAGTTAATAGAGGTGTGATGGAAAAAGTACACTGAGGTTGGGGGCGCACACACACACACACACTCTTAAGCGGACACATGCTTTTAGATGTGTTGTTGTTCACACTCACATATGCTCTGACACGTCTATATTCGTGTCATGCAGAAATGCGACCTCTTTTTGCTGTCGTTCTTTGATACTGTGAAGCACAATCTGTGGGTGTGTGACCCACACGGAAACAACAATATAAATTAGCTTGCAAAACACAAAGCTGCACACAGGTGGTAGAAGTGGTCGTAAATAACTGCATGTATGCAATCATGCTGTGCACAGTTCGCTTAAGAAAATATCTCCTTTTTCTGGTGTTGTACACATACAACCTGCACGAGATGGATCTGAGCGGGGGTGAAACAGGTGGAAGCTTCCTCTTCAACAAAGGACCCACTACCTCTTTCCCAGCAACACTCACTTTCATGATGTCTTTGCTCTTTATCTGAATATCTAAAAAGAGGCTTCCCAGTACGGAATACCTGAAACACAAAAAGTAGGAATAACAGCAGCCGTTCACATCTCTGACATCAACCATAACATCTCAACGAAGCTCACTGAACTTCTTGCAGAGGCTTTTTATAACATGCAAGCATTGATTCTTAGTTTCAAGATTACCGCAGTCATTAGCAGATGCTTACTGAGCTGTTTATTCCACTGAGGCTCTGCTATGAAGGATCTTGCTCTGTGGTCGCCTGGTTCAAGCCAACCCGCTCGACTTAATCACACCAGAAACATACAAGCTTGTTTCTTTTTTTTTGATAAGGATTGCTCGTGACCTGGGAGGACTTTTGGCATATTAAATTGAGAAGTGTGTTTGTTCTCCGATCACAGGGCCGCGCGTCTGATCAGAAACTTGTTGTGACACATGTATTCAAAATTTCCTTTCTCGTCTTATTTCCTGTCACAAGCTGCTTCCCCTTTTTTGTTTGTCCTTTTCCCTGACTGAGGTACAGCTTGTGCTGACTCTGCAGGTCGTCATTATCAAGCTGCCATCACTGGGGTTTTTTGTGTGTGGGGGGGGTTGTTTTTTGTCAGTGCAGGATTGTATTTTTCATTAATCAGCAAATGATTTCTTGCATCTGCACTTGGCTGTTGAGCTCTTTAATACGCACTCATGCTTTCAGATTACCTCCGAATGTGTTTTAGCATTGTCTTGCTGAAGTAAGCAAGCACTTCCCCGACGGACATTTCCCAATAATAGGATACGTTGGATTAAAAGCTGGAGTGATCATCGCACAACTTTCGCTCCCCAACTCCTGTTCCGCAGTAATACATCTCTTACATTAAAACGTGCATGTACTCTTCTGTTTGAATAATGGACCTTTGACTGATATATTTGGAAGCTAACATTGACTGATATTAGCTATTTGCTATCAGTATTGGCAAAAAATATCACGTGGGAGAAACGCCTTTCAGCCTGGTCGTGGTGTTGATGATGTTTGCCTACCAGAGGAAACTCTACTCTCCTTCTTGTTGGCAACACATTTAGAAAGCTGAATGTCAACCTCAGTCTGAAGCTTTCGGTCAATCGGACTCGAGTTTTCAGCATAAAATAAAAGATTGTACTGAGATGCCTTATGACAGAGGATGTATTTAAAACATACTTTTAAACCGTTCTGGCTATTGCTGCTTATCTATGAGCAATTTGACTTGATGAGAAACAGGAACTGTGTGTGTGTTTGTGTATTCAAAGTGATGTGTGTTACATTTGAATGTCCATAATTTGCTCTTAAAGACTCATTGACTGGGCATGAAGTTGGAGGAAAGCCCCCTGACTGTTATGTACCCCTCACTGTTTCAGGCACATAATGCTGCATTTATCCAAAAAGAGAGAGGCTGGCTGTGTGTATAAACGATCCAGTTTATCTATCGGAGCATACAGCTGTGTGTGTGTGTGTGTGTGTGTGTGTGTGTGTGTGTAGCTGTGTGTGTGTGTGTGTGTGTGTGTGTTCAGACCGAATTGCAATTCAACCAGATGGACTGTCTCGCCATTGTCAGCTTAATTCAAGAATTTGTTGTCGCGTTGTCAGTTCAAAACTTTCTTTGTGCCTTAACGGGAAACTTCATTTGCAGCGAATCAATGAACACAATGCACACTCACTCAATAACATATACATGAATGCGACACATTAAAATGAACAATGGAGGTGGGTTGACCTTCGTCAAAGCGAGAGTTGCTATATGCAGAAAACTCATCATGTTAAGAATGCACTCATTTCACCCCACTGAATCACGTTTTGTCTCCTACATTGTCCCCCTCCTACTCGCGCTAATTAATCTCATTAAAGAAGTCCACCCACCCCTCTTACTTCACTCTTCACACATGAGTCCTTTCTGCCACGAACCTTTTTAAGGTTAAAGGAATGTTGTTTTCCTTCTTGGTTGCTGGGGAGCAGAAGCTTTTCCTTCTGCATTTAATACAGCTGGTTGATTGAAACAGAAGTGATCCAGGAAATGAACCTTATTCTTCTCCTCGTGCCAGAAAATGTAAATTGTAAGCAATGCAAAGGAGCAGGAAATTGAATGAGCAGTGAAGTGGAGGGCTGCTGGTGTGTTTCAGAGGTGAAACTTTGCAGCACACTGTTGTCAGCAAGCATAAGTCACAGGCTTTGGTTTGTGAACTGTTGTCAGCGTATAGAGTTCAGTGGGCTGCGAGTACGTCGACTAAAGAAGGTAATTCAACTTCTCTGATGGTTTTATTTGAATGATTTATCATACAGTGGGTTTCCAACTGGGGTAGCTGTAGAGGTTCTCATATCAGCGAGGCTATAGACTGGCTTTAACTCTAAGTGAGGCTCAGTTCATGAAACCTCCGGGCATAAATAGTCAGATGGGACGCAGATGGCAAACAAAAAAGAACTGGGAGCAACAAATGTTATTATTAAACTAAGAATAGAGTCAGAAGCAGGTGTTTGGTTTTGGGAACAGGTAGCTCGAGCTGATGGATGATTTAGAAATCGCAAATCCCAGAGGACGGTCATCCAGGGTTTAATCAGATTTGGCTGCTTATCCCAGCCCAGCAAATGTACTGAAAAATGATATCTGGTGATGTCACTGTAGAAACATCCAGTCCATCCAAGGAGAGAGCTGAGAGAAAAAATCTATTTTGTTCATGGTCACCCGTCGGAGAATGTTTCTTTTAAAGGTAAAGTTGGATATTGTACTTGTAGATATACGCAGAATAGTGTTTAATTACATAATTATATATGTTCCAACAAGCTGATACATTGTAATAAAATTAGAAGTGGGTTTGGGGATTTTCGGAAGCCGCCATGTTCACCCACTGTGTTTCTATACAGTTGCTGGGAATGGCATCTCCCTTCTCACTAACTGCATTTTACATATGTGGCTAGAGACCACCCACACATGTAGTACGTCAAAGTGGAGGAGAAAAGGAGTCATGGGTGTTCACGTGCTGTGGAGAGACATCGAAATTCATGCCTGAACCTCCAGTTTCAAGATATGAAAGATCAAGTTGAGGTTTTATCGTCCAATCGGCAAAGGGACGCTACTGGCTAACTGTATGCCAGCTATCGTTAGGCTCGAGCGTTCTAAAAATCAAACTTTCTGCTGAGCAAGACTAGTTTTCAGTTTTCAGTTTCAGCGGCTTTTATGTATGCAAAACTGCACACATGCAACTATACAACAGCTCGATTTGCAGGAACTTGGACTTCATTTGTTTATCAGGCGTGAGCAGTGCATCTGTGCCTAAATATACTTCACGTGAGTTTTCTGCCGGTCAGTCGAGTATCTCTAATTTATGCTCTCAGCGCTGCCTGCAGCATCTGTCCCAAAGCAGCTACGCCTTCACAGCAACTAGTCTGATGGTTACTTAAGAAAATGACCAAATTTCCAGTGTTATTTTTGTCTGCTTTAGTTGCCTGTGTGTGCGTGATTACATGTTCTCCCATCTTAGTAGGGGTAAGGCGCTAGCTGAGTGTCACATTCACCCACTGCCTGTATCATTAACAGGTTGTCTTGCAGAGTATAATGAGCTGCCAGTCACCTCTCCCTCCTTTCACTTTTCTCTCCAGAGGCAGGTGGAGAAGCCTGATGGACCGTTTGCTTATTTGCTTATTTTATTTTTTTAATTTGTCTCCCGTCACTCAGGGTTGTACCCAAGTGACATTCTGCGTCTATCAACGAGGGGCTATATTTACCTCAACAGAAAGATTTCAGATCTTATCAGTGGCAGGTCATCACTTCTGGATTGTGGTGGCTTGTGGGCACAAATTGCACATGCTTGTTTTATTCTCTCTCAGTAATTTGGCATTAAAAATATAGCGCCCAACGTGTGTTGCCAGGATTGGCTGGATATATCATTTGCCTATGTTCTTGCTTCTGCGTGCAATCTATGCAAAGCTGATGTTTTACGGTGGAGTTAGAACCCAAAAACCCTCAAACAAAACATTTTTTATGTTGCTCCAGCGAACAGACGCACACTTACAATTCATGTCACAGTTTCACGAGATTAAAGCTTTCAATGTACAGTCACGAATAGAAAAATCTATTTTGGAGTTATTAATTAGCCTGTGCTCAAAAAAACAACCACAAAACAACAAAAACATTAAAGTTCTTGCGAGACCAGACTTGCATGGGTTTGTGAAACTGTCGGTGCTCCAGCACAGGGAATGCTTGAGAGAAGTGAGTTTCATCTTCCCTCTTCTAATGCAATCACACCATTAAAGCAGGAAAAAAGCAGAGAGAGAGTGAGATCATTTGCATTTCAAAATAAAATGTTCCACTTGCCTTCAATCAAGCAAAGCAAGGCAGAAGCTTTAAGTGGTTCATCAAACCCCTGACAGCCATCTGCTCCAGTTTGATTTTGTAGAATGAGCCAAAAAAGAAGCAGCAGCCAAGTAGATGTAGAGCTAGTGTTTGTTTTTAATCTGTGTATGTCCTTATATATGACAGGGCTTAGCTTTTTGTTAAGTATATATGTGCTTGTGGGAATGTTGCCATCTCTGCAATGATTCCCCCTCTCGAGTTCCTTACTAGTCAGCTTTTGGCTGCATCGCTGTTGTGACGTTATCCCAGAAGGGTCTCATCCTCTGGTCAGACGTGTTCCAAACTCCACCTTCTTGGACTGCAGCAAACCTACAGCAGGTGGAGAAGTCATTCGTGGGCCGAAGAGCAGAACAAAGAGTTGGGGACAGTCCGCAGGGTAAGGGCGCTGGAAGGATCTAAATGTGTGGGAAACACTGAGAGCAGATGCTCATTCAACACTGTGATGTTTGAAGAATTTAGTTTCTCCAAATGAAGATGTCACAAACGGTGAAAGGGCGGAGACAAACTAGGGGAATTTTAAAAGGTCAGCACCGGTCTTTATGTGGACAATAGTTTAAAGAAGGAAAGCTGTGCCACCTCCATCTGCCGACAGAATAAAACTCAATTTCGTTGCCTAGGTGTGATGAGGCCCGAGTCACATGGCAAAATGTTAGTTGACATATTTCGATAAAGATGTGTAAAACAAAGTTATTTCCCTTCGTCATGGCGCTCCGGAGTGCAAACTCGAACCAGGTGACCTGGCTGTTTCCACTGAGCTCATGCACAACAGCTGTATTCATACCTTCATGTTGTGACTTGACCAGGTTTTTCAGTCTTCAATAAGTCATTTCCAGGTTCATGTAGAGGTCTAGAGGGAAAATGTAGCAGAAACTCTTTGTGAATTTGGAGCTAATCTGACAAATCATCATGATCTGCTGCTACTTGGTTTCAAGCCGATGACTGAACCAGTCATAATTTCCTTCCTTGCAATATATTATTATCATTTGACTTTGTTTGCACATTACCTATTAATGTGTTCCAGGAGCACTCGCACCTTGGAGTTCATTGTTGTGTTGTCTGGTGATTTGTCAGGGTAACGATAATGAAAAATGTGCCATGTTGAGTTGATGTGCTGAATGGCTTCGCAGGGAGCTCTGAGGATTTAGCTGCTGATGTGTTAAGCTTTGCAAACCTTTTTTTTTTCTCTCTTTTGCCCCGGCCGCCATGGGAAGCAGAAACTAGTGGAGACTTTATGTTTAAAGGCCTGAAACAGAGCTGGAAGAGGAAGACTGAGAGGTGGTAGAGGATGGAAGGAAGGAGAATGACAATGAGGTATCAGCTGGGGGAACTTTAAAAATGTTCATAGTAGTTGGTATTTGTGTGTGTGTGCGCTCATCTCTGGGAAGAGTAGCATGAGCGCTAGCAGGCGAAGGAGCACGGCACAAACACACATCCAGCTGACAAGAAGCTCAGGTTGCCTGACATTTTCCTCCACACACACACACACACACACACACACACACACACACACACACACACACACACACACACCGTTTTCTTCTGCCTCTACATTCCTGACCTTTCCAGTTGGTGCTTTTGGGCTGACGAAAGGGAAGAAGGGGTCGTCAGAGATAAGAGCACTTGAGATGCAAGTCGGTTTGCTCCTCTCTCCAGATGGTCAAGGTGGAAGCTGGCAGGGAAACGTGAGCCAGATGTAGAGCTAAAAGGATTGAATGGATGCTTGTCCTCACGTCTGCTGCTACAAGAAAATTGGGGGGAAAAAAGAGGCATCGAGAAAGAACATGTTTTTTTTTTTTGTTTTTTTTAATATGATAGAACAACAGCACGACATGAGAAATATCAGTGGGTAAATAATGAAGCGCTCATATTCTAATCGGGTATTATCATTGCAACACCAAAGATTGCAAAAGTGATAACGTGAAAACAAGGTGACGTAGGAGCTTCATATTGATACCAGAGGCTCAACTATTAAAAATCTTGGACCAGGTCCAATCTCGGTGACCTTGACCTCGAGATCAGAGTACGTTTTCTGAAAATCTTGTGAAAGTGATAACTAGAGAACCAGGTGCTGTGGGATTTTGAAATTGATACCATAGGTATGCCTACTTAGCAGGCTGAGGGGTAGCACTGGCAGTTCACCAGTAATTTTCAGGGCAGGTGACCAGCTCCTTACACACAGAGGTGCCATCCAGCAGAAGTATGTGCAAAACACTTAACTGTTGCTCTGGAGGGTTGGAGCCTGCGCACTTCTTATTCAGGTGAAATCAAATCACCAAAATCCGCTCAAAGAAGAAACTGATGCACCTCGTCGTGGGCGACCGTGGCTCAGGGGGTTGGGAATCGTATCTGTAACCGGAAGGTCGCCGGTTCGATCCCTGGGCTCTCTGTCCTGGTCGTTGTGTCCTTGGGCAAGACACTTTACCCTACCGCCTACTGGTGTTGGCCAGAGGGGCCGATGGCGCGATATGGCAGCCTTGCTTCTGTCAGTCTGCCCCAGGGCAGCTGTGGCTACAACTGTAGCTGCCTCCACCAGTGTGTGAATGTGAGAGTGAATGAATAGTGGTATTGTAAAGCGCTTTGGGTGCCTTGAAAAGCGCTATATAAATCCAATCCATTATTATTATTGTTGAATGTGACGCTTCTACGGCAACACCGCTGGAGGCGGATCTGAGGTGTCATCATAAGTGTGGCTCTTGAGTTGCACCAGTGTCTTGCAAGGTCTTTTCTCTTGTTTCACAAGCTTTTCTCGTGGTTTGCTTTCTTTTCTTTTCCCCCTCTTTCCGTTTCCCAGCTCACAGAATGGCAACATGTCAGCAGTATTTTGCAATTGTAAGTACAGTGGCAATAGGTGGGATGTGCATTGTCACTATTCACGAATCAGGAAGTTTCTGGAAGTGGAAATAGATCAAAGGTCAGTGCATTTTTTTCAGAAATCTGCCCAACCTTTTAGAGCCACTGTTGAATCGGCATAATTAGGAACAGAGCACAGCGCTCGTGGTGCTGTTGGAAGTATCACAAAAGCCTCGAGCTAGTTCCCTGGCTGTTTTCTTTAAAACGATCCTTTTCATTCTTGGATGGTTCACAGAGAGGTTAAAGCGGGACTTTAATCCACAGGTCGGTCATGGATCAGGGAAAAGGCAGTGGAACTCTGTTTTAAGAACTCATATGTTGGCTGACATTTTTACTGTGGCGTAGTGCTTCTTCCAGACTCTGCTTCCCTGTGCGGTTCCTAAAATTAACTGCCTAAATGTCAAGCCTGAATATGAAAGAGGGTGTGGCGTTAAGAACGGTGTGTTGGCGAGATAACTGCAACGGACAAAGAGCCGAAGTCTCTTTTAACCAAATCGTGCTCGCTAGTGCAGGAAAGCGGTGTGGGGGTTTTCCTCCTGCCGCGATGATACGCGGTCAACTTTCCAAATACACACACGGAACCCAGAAGCTTTGAATTCCCACCGTGCACGGCGCACTTCCTGAACTGTGCCTGTAACAGATAAGTGAGCTGCAGAGTGCACACACAGGCCTTGTGGTTGCAGTTGGCACTGGTCTTGCTACAAGTCTGCACAATGCTACGGTCGCCAAAATTGTGCCAAACTCAATCGGACACTTGCTCTCTCACATGTGCGACAGCAACTGCTGATCAATCTGTCACTCTGCTTGAAAACTGTGCCTCAGGCTGGAAAAAGAACCGTGGTAAGGGTGAGAGACAGGAAACAAAGGTTTTTTCTTATTTTTACCCCGGGGTTGCACAAGGTGAGGCATCTGGTTATGGTATGAGTCAACAAATGGGTTAAGCTGGCAGGCTTACACTCTCTCATATGTATCGACAGTTTCATATAAATATGGGGGGATGACTGCACTTTAAAGCAATTTAAAGCTCGTGTCAACTTTTACAAGCAACTTTTTCAAAGCTGCGCATGACAAATGAAAAGCTTTCAAAGAAATCTGGGGGTTTTAATTACAGGTGCCCAGCCGAACAAGAGAAGGATTATTATTATTATTATTATTATTATTATTATTATTATTATTATAATATAAGTCTCAAATGACCAACTGAGTGGAATCTGGGGGAAAAAATCCTGATGAGGATTTCATTTGGTTTTAAAATGTTGCCAGCTGTTCACCACTGTGACAGAGCTGTGTCTGTGCAGCACTCTGACAACCATTAGCTGGAAAATTGCTCTGAATGTAAACAAGTCCAGATTTGCAGCTTTGTAGTGGCTCCAGCAACAGTTTAGTCACTGTTTGTGTGCAGAATTGTGCTTTATCCAGCAGTGAAGATGAGCCCGTATACGTCCAGTGTAGTGTTTAAAGTGACATTTAGACTTAAACTACAGTCCTTTTCTGCAAACTGCTAATATCAGAATCTATTTTACACTCGTCTTAGTTGACTCATTTTTCCCGCTATTTGTTTCTCTCTCTCTGTATTTGACCATTTATTGTTGTGCTTATATCACCGTGGAGATGGATGAGTTTATATTTTCAAAGCATCAACCTCCCACCCTTCATGTGCTCAGGCCTACGTTATAGATGTGGACAGTGCTAATAGCTAAAATATACTTTCACTATGCCGATGCTTAGGTTGGTCAGCCAAGTCGAGCAACATATTAATCACCTTTGAAACCACCTTTGATTATCTGCAGGATTTATGTTGCCAGCAAGGAATTTACTGGCAACATAGAAACAGTTTGGCATACAGACTTTACAGTAAAGTATTGCCAACTGTTGGTTTGCAGTATTATTCATTTCTTACTGTAAAGTGTGTATGTGTGGCTGTCACAGCACTTATTTATACATTAACTCCCTTTTTTCCTGGGGAGTGACAGTATTCTACTTACTCAACTTATTAGCAACTAGCTGATCTATGGGTATTGGTGTGTGTGTGTATATGATGGCTAATAAATGGAAAATTAAGGAAAAAAAACACCCTTGAGCCATGTTAGGCATACCGGCAAGAGTGTTTGGATCCCCACAAACACAAAAACAGCTGATTACAGAGCAATCAGAAAGCGGATAAACAAGGAAGCCTAACAAATGATGGCAAATCTGTTTATCGTCCTTGTCCCTAATTTTAAATAATCCCTTGTCCCTAATTTTAAATAATCAGCGATTGCCACTGTATCAGTTTTTAAAGTCCTAAATGTAACATTTCTGCCTGTGTGCTAATCACTCACTTGTTGGCTTTTTAGTTGATGAAGGTTAGGAGGCGGCTGTGGGAGCAGATGCTCCTCCTGTTTATCCCAGACAAACTGAATCTCTTATATATGTACTTTATAACACAAACAGAATCCACCAAAGCCCTTAAATGAAGAATTTGTGAGTCTGACAGGAAGTCACATCTCATCTATAACCCGTGTCACGCTGCACATCTCACCTTTTTTACACCCTCCTGCGTCCCCCCTTTTCAGGAAATGCTCACGAAGGTTTTAAGTACGTCTGAAGGCACGCGAAGGACCGGTACAGATGCCAAGTGCTCTTCTTTTTTTCTTCTTTCTTTTAAAGACTTTTTCACTGCTTGTGCTTCTGAACTGAGCCTGATCGAGCGTAAGGACTGATAGCAGCTTTCTACTTTTTCGTTTTCACACAGCTGACAGTGATCACCTGATCCTCTTTCATCTTTGTGGGCATCTCACTTCCTTCCCCCCCCCCCAAATCTCTTTCTTGCTCCATTTTTCTCATGCACCAGTCTACCTCACCGTCTGCTCCTCTGTCACTCGCTGTGTTTACACATATTTTAATAATTTGATTAGAACCAGCGGGGTAATATTGCAACTGTCAGATAAACCCCTTAAGAGTTATCTTACTCGCATTAAGGTTGTAATCGCAGAAGCAGAACTCGATTAACCCAGCTGGATTACTCAAATTCCTCTTGGCACCTATACAGCTTAGCGAGTTCCTTCTGTGGGGAAAAAAAACTGTCATTGCTAACAGCGATGGGAAAGAAAAACAGTATTTTGCGCGGTGGCAGAAAAACAGGCCTATTTTTAAGGCTGCGAGTGACTGCAGTTGTGTTAACATCTGGTGAGAGAAGCAGCAAAGAAATTACACCATGTTGGACTTTTTTGGTTTAGCTGTTTTATCATCCAGCTGCTCTGATATTATTTTTAAAAAATGCCTCCTCAGCCGGGCTGCTATTTTGAACGTGTATATCCACCTTAGCTAATGTATGTGCTCGCAAACAGTTTCAACTGTCCCCCCCTCAAAACGAGTTCCTCGACCTGGCTCTCCTCCTCCCTGTGATCTAAATCACACATGGCCTCTGGCTTTATTTTGTTCAGCTCTGCCGTTGCTTTCCTCCCCCACATCTCTTTCTCTGCTTCTCTCTCTTCCTTCCCTCGCTCACATCTGAAGCCGCATAGCGTCCTGCTGCACCACTTCTAGCGCTAATCTTCCTCTTTCCTCGCCCTCATGCTTTCGCTTCAAACTGCCTCCGTTTCTCCCTCTACGTGCTTCTTTTTTTTTTCTTTATCTCATTCCTGTCCCTGATCAGGCTTTCTCAAACGAGTGCTCGGTGATTAAAAGCAGTTGAACGAGCTGCTTTCGTTAGCCTCTGTCATGCAAGACGGGGGGGGGAAGTTTAATTGAGCAACGCCTGCCCCCCCCCCCCAAAATATTGGATGTTGATTTGGCTGCTTTTTAAACCGATGTGGCCTTTTTCAGTTATGCATAATGCAGCAGAACGCTCTCTGGGTCCATCGGGCCTGATTCTTTACGTTCAGCTATTACCACCTGCCCCGTGGACTAATGCAAAGACCCATCAGGCTTAACTGGAGCTGAAATGGAGGCTTTCTAATGGGCATCTTCCTGTTTCCATAATAACAATGTTAGCTGTGCAGACAATAGCAGCGTGTCAGTGAATTCTCCAGCCTTGTTGTTGTTGGGCTTTTTGGGCTTTTTTTTCTTTTCCTTTCTTTGGGTGTTGACCTACTTCAGTTAATCCCAGCTCTGTGCACACGCCTGCAATGTTAGGCTCAATTTACAAGTAAGCAATTTTAAAGGCTGCTGTCTTGACGCTTCGCTTTAAGATGGCGGGAAAAAGCTGAAGGCGTGTGGCGAGTAGGAGAGCGAGATGGTGATCGAGGAAAACCCGCTGGTTTTCTCCCACGATGGGACCTGTTGTGTTCTCCAAGTCGAGCCCGTGCACACACAGATCCACTTGCTCTCCAGCATCCGCCCCCCAAACAATAATAATCACGTCGGTATTTCAGGCAGAAAGCCGAGCGACAGGCAATGGGTCTCAGACCAGGCTGCGTGGGGACGAGGGGGAGGAGGAGAAGGTGGGAAAAACCTGACAGGAGATTTGGTGTTTTAATTCTGTCTCGCCTATAATCACACGCCTTGGGGATAAGCCTCGCTGCAAGCCAGACATCTTTGTTTGTTGTCAAGCTGATTTGCGGAGCCCTGTCGTTATCGCACCGATATTATACAAAAACATTAGCGTGAGTCAGCTTAGCCCGCCCTGCAATCGCGACGCGCGGCGGTAACGGGCCGGCAGTAGCCTAGATCTCGCAGTTGGCCTTTTAACCTCTAATAGAATGGAAGCGAGTGGGCGCGGATAACAAAAGACTGGGTGGATGCTGCAAGTGACTAAAGGGGTGAGTCACTGCAGCGAGAACTGCTTTTTAAGAGAGCGGCGGTCGTTGGTGACGCCGCACAGTGAAGCACGGCCATGTGGGAGGTTAGAGGAAACTGAGAAGAAGTGACAGATTTAGCAAGTCGGAACTGGTGGGAACTAAGGTGATGGTAATGCCTAGAAATACAAAGTTTGTATAGTAAACCTTCTTCTCTGTGCGCCAAGCTGCTCAGACGCTTCAGTGACCTCTTCAGCCCGAGGTTCACACTCTCAATATTCCCCTCACTCCTTCAGCAGGTCATTGTTTTCCTGGGAGAAACCAAACTATTTATCTCCTTTTTAGTGCTTTGAAGCCAGCACTAGCTGTGACATTGTGTTTGTAGGATTTTGCTTTTATCACAAAGAAAGGTGTAACCTGAAGGTCACAGTGACGTCTGATCTGCCTCCTCGTAAATGTGATATGTCGTCAGTACCTGAAGGGTACATGTAGCTGTCTGTTCTATTCTAATTCTGGATAGACGAACTGTAGAGCGAAATAAAAATAGATTTGATCTTCGAATAAGTTTTGAAGAGGAAATTCTTTTGATGGACGATTTGTAAACTGCAGTTTTCAGATAACAGGACTTCGCAGGCACAGTCTGCCTGGCTAAAGACCGCCGACACAGTAACACGTGTCCTTGATCCAACACAGCTGATTTAAATGGCTGAATGACCTCCTCAACATGTCCTGAAGTTCTCCAGAGGCTGGTAATGAACTAATCATTTGATTCAGGTGTGTTGACCCAGGGTGCGATCTACAACCTGCAGGACGCCGGCCTTTGAGGCCTGGAGTTCGACACCCCTGCTCTAGGTCACCAATAGGCAGACTGCAGTCCGGATCTGAACCCAGATGCTGTTTGTTACATACTCAGATCTGTTAGTGGGCATTGATGGTCTGTTTGTGTTTTACTCTGCGCAACTTTTCTCATATTTACGTTAAGGTGAGGTTAATCTGCGCAGCCTTTTCCTGTCTTTACGATAGTCAGTGTATGTACACGGGAGTCGCACAGATCCGTCGTCTGTGTGATTCTGATGTTAAATTGTACTTGACAGCCATTAAACGTAACTTGAACACTGCTGATCTAAGCCGTATGAAGTACAGTTGTTACCACGGTCACGTCTGTTACTGAAAATAAATGGCCCCGTATTAAATCAGCGTTTCGCACAGCTTGACAGATTTTCTGACAGCATCTGAATCATTCCAGGCTACAGGAACATGTGACCTTTACAAGTGTGACCGGAGGAAGTGCGAGGAGGACAGAACGCCATTACAGTCAGAGCCACATCCTCGACAGGAATGAGACGTTTGTAGAAACGGAGCGAAAGAACCTTAAAAACAGGGGAAAATGTTTCGGCATGGCTGAGGGGCTCTACGAGATCACAACCTGTCTCTGTAAACCGCCGGGGTCGGATGGTCCTAGCTGAGAAATCCATTAAGAGAAAGCTGAAATGAATAGAAGGAAAGACGTGCGTGAGAAGAGACTGGCTGCGAGGGGGGAAAGGGAGAGTTCAGCCGAGCGATGCTTGATTGTCCCTGAGGTGGATTCACTGTGCACTTATTCCAGTTACAAACAGAAAAGAGATCTACAAGTATACAGAAGTACAACACACATTAATAACACTGAAACAATATACAGTGCCATGTACTTCCTTAGATTAATAATAACAAATTTCTAGTGTAAACTTCCTCCAGTGGTTCAAAACAAAGGAAAGAGCGGTGCAGCTTGGGCTGTGGGGGGGCGGGGGAAACACGGCTCTTCTGTTTCTGATGAGCTTTTACTGATGCTATCAACTGAAACCTTAGTTTTGTTTTTTTCAGTCTCCCACATGACACATCTTTGTTACACATGACTGTATTTGAAGGATGGATGCAACTACCAGGTCTTAAAAGGGCCTTAACACGGAGTTCTTTTTAATGGCCAGCAGGGGGCAAACATCTGGTTTCTAAAAGACAGCTGGTTGTATGGGAAACGTCAACTTTGGCTACGCTTTTCCTGATGACTTTGTGATCTTGGTTGTCATGTTCAGGTTTGATTTAACAGACTTTGATGTTTATCACGTTCTGCCAAGGGGGTCGTGTTTCTGGTGGCGTTATTCTGTCTGTAAGCATCATAGTTTTGAATGAATGTAGAGCGGAGTCGTGTTAACAATGCCTTCAAATTTAGCTTAGGTCTTCCATCAAGGTCTTCAAGGATCACTTGATGGTTTATTAGTCAGAAATTGACAAATGGCCTTAAAAATAAAGACTTATATATCATGTCACATTTGACCTCTGACGTCTTCACGTTTCTTACTGTTGTTTGTATTGACAACATATAGGAATATAAATAACTGATTTTGTTACAACCATTTAAATATGTACAGCATAATATGTAAAATTTTCTTTTTTTTTTTTTTTTAATACAAAATGAAAAAAATAACTTTGTTTATTCCCCCCCCCCCTTTTTTGGAGGAGCAAGTATTTGGGCAGAGAACGTCTCTCTGAAAGGAACCAATGAGTTATGTTATAGGAAATGTGGGATCCAGCGTTTTCAGATCTTGAACCATACAGTGGAGCCAAAATCGACTTGAATCCTTGTTTCAACTTTAAAGATAAGGAAGGGTTGCTGCATGAAAGGAGTGGAAATGTATCTATAACTTAATCGCGATTCATTCAGATTTAGCAGCCGCTTCCTTTTTTTAAACAAATTGCGTTTCTTTGTTTTTTACACATGTAGTTGAAAAGCAGGAGGCGGTTTTGTGCTGATTTTCCTTAAGTAAAAATAATTTTGTCCCAAACCTCTACTGTGGGGATGGCCACTGCAAAGATGCACAATCGACTGAGCTACCATAACCTCAGGGACACATGCTTTGTTATGATGAACTCAGATTATCCATAAATGTTGAGTCAAGAGCATTTTAGAAATACTCTAGATAACAGAAGTCATTTTACTTTGTGGGCAAAGTAATGCTCACTTTGATCTTAAGTGGTCCGGACCAGCCCTGAGATATCTTCATATAAGAAAAAGACATGCACTCTCAACAGTATGTCTCAGATTTTTCCCATCTGTTAAAGAAATGCTGCTGTATTAAAGGAAATAAATGTTTTGCATGACTGTTTGGGCTTAAATTGTAAAAAATGTGTAAAATTACAGAAAAAGTAGTTCTGTTAGCTCCTTGCCGAGACAGCGCTGTAATTATAAAACGGAACGTTTCTGTTCATTTGCAGAAAATGGTCTTTTTCATGTGTGGACACATTTGTTTAAAAAAGGTGAATAGATAAAGAATAAAACGACAGAAAAGTTCCTGTTTTGTTTTTTGTTTTTTTGTTTGTTTTTTTGTTTGTTTTTCCACTAAGATATAACTGTGGTGCAATATGAATGACTCTGGGTTAACGCTTTATCGCCAGGAAAAACTGCAAAACCTTTTTAAATACATAAAAAAAAAAAAAAAAAAAATCCCAAAATTGATGCTCTCCTTCACATTATTCAAATCTGTCCAGTGGGCCGGATTAGAGTCTTGGCGGGGCCGATTCTGGACCCCGAACCTTATGTTTGACACCCCTGCTCTAGATGGCTTTAAGGCTGAAGCAGGCAGGCCTTACCCAGTTCAACACATTCTCTGGATTCAGAAGGACTTCATTCAGTGAAACGCGCTGAGCTGCTGCTCACAGCTGTATGGCCTCCAGAGAGTTGGCGGTAGATGGGGAGAAATGGTGAGATGTACCGTAGAACACTCGTCTCCACCTTCATTACTGAAGGCAAACAGCAGAGGATCGAGAAAAAGACCTCACAGACCGCTACAGCGCTGAATTATAGATGAGATCGGAGAAATAGAGGCACTCTGCAGGCTTTTCCCATCCTCTCACCTCAATCCGTGCTCAGTCACGCATGCATGCACGTTCACGTCTGCTGCACCTGAAGCGGTAATTCTTATCACTCACCTATCAGGTCCCCTCAGAGGCAGCACGCATTCACACCGCAGCTCGCTTCCCAATATTCATGTCCACCTAAACCCCAGCTCCATCATAACATGCAGTCGGCACATGCACACAACCTTTCTGAGGCTCTCACTGGGCTTGCATTATTGAAATCCATTTAGCACTCTGGCTTTCTCCTGAAGTCTCGCTCACCAAAGCAGTGACCCGTGAGCCGAGAGGAGACGAGTGGGATTTCCTGATTCTGCTGCCAAAGAGACGAGCGAAGAGGGGCTGCATTTAGCTACCTGCCAGCGTGTGCCTATGTAGGAAGTTTGAACGAGGAACGAAGTATAATTTATGGCAATATGAGTGAAGCAGTTTCCAAATATTAACCATTTTTAACCACAAGTGTACAAAAGTGGCAAAATCAGCCATACGGAAAAGAAATAGTAAAAACTTACATGATTTACTGATGAAAGTGGCCACTTTCGCATTACTTTCATATATTGTTTTAGTAAGTATCCAAAACATACAAGTTTCATTATATAATTTTTCAAGGGATCTTATATCTGTTCTCACACTTATATGCTTTTCATACAAGTTTCACACAAGACAGATACAAACTTTATAAGATTTATATATATCTTTTCCATATGGGCAAGTATGCTGAAAGTCATTTGTGGTGATCGAAACCTGTGTTAAGCTAACCAATGGGAGCTATTAAAAATAGTTTTTAGTTTCCATGACGGACATGGATGTTTTCAATACCACAGTCAACCTCAAAACTGATATGGACTCACATAGTGTGATGGTGACGAACTTCAGGTTTTACGACCTTGTGATAATCTCATGATTCAGTTTTATGATCCCACCTACCCTGAAATGACACTCCGGATGGTTGTTAAGCCAGATGGTTTGTTACGCAGAACTATGATTCTTGGAAAATGGCATGCAGTTCCACAAAATGATGATCCATAAGTAACATCTTTGTCCATCGACCGTTAGCTCGGAGCAATTGAATCAAGCAAGAGATCGGGGTAGAGCGCTCTGCGTTTTGGTCCAGGATTCGTGTTTTATTTGTAAATGTAAGAGGAACTGGCAGAAAGCCGCTTTGTCGGAGAGGTGACTCTACTGGCCAGCAGTCCCTCACTGGTCTAGACAACACTTTTTAAGCACAATCTGGAGCTGCAGGTGAGCTGTGTTCCAGAAGGGCTTCAGAGCTCATTTTTTTGGAGTCGCTGTGCAGAAAGTACAAAAACTGGCGTTTACAGCACGAGTACAACACGTACTGTTATGCTTCATGTGTAGACTGATATGGATTGAGTAAAGACAAGGGCGTATCTGCACCATCAGATTGACTGCAACGTGCATTTGAAACAACTTGTGCAAAGAGAAGTACTTTTCTCAGATTCTGCTCTTGCACATGAAAACTGTGCCTTTCATTTAAAATTAGAGACTCAAAGCAACGAAATGACTGACCAACAGCTTCAGTCATTCCCCGTGCATCAAGTGAGTAAAGAAATGCAAAAGTAAAATGGGCCGTGGGGTGACTTAAACCTTGGACTTGCTCAGAATCCCTCTAGTGCAGGACACTTGTTTGCTAATGGAGGAGCTACCTGTACGATAGGCGCCTCAGCAGGCATTAAAAGCAGGATCAAGAGAAGCTGTGATCAGCGGTGCGCAGCGACAGATTTACTGCGATACTCTGGGAGTAAGAGTGAGGCCAATAAAACTTTATGGGTGCTGTTTCATTTTAAAACTCTTCCATTTAGGAAGAAGTCGCTGCCTGATGCTTGAAAATCCACATCATTACAAGTATTTTTACTATTCTGTTTCAGTTTTCTGCCATTACTCCCACTGATAATGTGGTCACAAGACTTACAACAGGACTGTCTTGATAGCTCGAGCATTCCTTATGTGAATCTGCTTGGTGTCATTTTCAGCATCTTGATAATCCCCCGTCCACCCACATGATACTGATGCACTATTTTGATACTGACAGCTCTTCAGCCAATAACTTGGTATTGCAAATATTGCCCAAGGACACAATTAAGAAGTTTGGCAATTCCAGTTCGGCGCAATTAGGTGTTTGTTTTTTGTGAGAAGCACGTCTGCGGCTGACAGTTGAGACCCTTAACTAAAGACGCTCTGATTGGGCTGTGCTTCTGATTGTTTGGTTGGGAGCTGGTCTCACTAACTGCTGCACCCAAGGTGCTTTGTTTTGTTTTGATGTCTCCCCAGAGAGCTTGTTAGGTGAGGCCAGCAGACTGCTCAGAGACTTAGTGTGGTGCTGAATAAGCTGAGAAATTCTTTGTTGTCCAGATGAGACAATGCGAGAGACTTTCCCATGTGGAAAAATATTTGTGTGCCTGTG